>NW_028258384.1:20081515-20384545 GCF_053883595.1 Heterocephalus glaber | reverse complement strand
TTTCCAGACTGTAGACACTTTGTCCTGGAGAAAATGAGTTGCTGACCCTCACTGCTCTGCCATTTTCTCTTGAGGAAATAGTGCAATTTTTGATAACAATAAAATAAATTTGTTTTATGACAGAGTTATATTGAGAGTTTTTTTATGCTATAAAAACTAAGTTGGTATCAATTCAAACTGGACTGTCATAAATGTAGGATGTTAATCCTAATCCTCACGGTAACCCCTTAGAAAATATCTAAACTTTGCACAATTCAATGAGAAGGAATTCAAAGTTATGTACTAGAAAAATTGATTAAATTCAAAAGAAAATATTAATGGAGAAGATGAGGAATAAAAAAGTTTCGACATAAAGAAAATATACTGTATATTGACAAAATTAATTTGCCATTTAAAGTTACTTTAAATGCAAATGGATTAAATTCTCCAATCAATGGACAGAGATTGGGGCTGAATGTGTAGTACAGTGGTAGTGCACTTACCTAGTGTGCATGAGGTTCTGGGTATGATTTCTAGCAAGACAAATCTAAAAGAATCACAGAGATTAATAGAATTTATATAAAAGTTAATCTAATTAGATGCTGTCTAGCAGACCCTGTTTAGCGCTAAAGATACACATCAGTTTCCAGTAAAATGACAGAAATATATTTCATACCAACAGTAAGCAAAAGAAAGCAGAGGTGGTTATACTAATATCAAACAATATTTTCAAGTATACTTGGAGCATTTTCTAGGATAAGCCATATAGTAGGTTACTAAACTAGTTCAGTAAATTAAAAAAGATTGAAATCATACAAAATATATGATTGAATACAATGTGACAAACCCAAAATCAATAGCAGAAAGAAAACTAGAAATTTCACAAATATGTGAAAATTGAACAACACACTCTTAACCAGTGGGTCAAAGAACAATTCACAAAGAAATTTAGAAAATATCAAGTATGATAAAAAATACAGTAAATGTTTTCATTAAAAGTGTTTATTACAGAAAATATTTTATTACAGAATATTTTATTTCACATTGTCATTAATCCCCTTAAAATATGCACCCTCATTTTGTACACACATATCCCATCATTCTTGACACTTTCAGAAGTAGTTCTGGAAGTCCTTTTTCATGTGTTTTGTTGTGCCTATCTTGATGACCTGAATCAACTAAATATGTTTAACTTTCATGGTCATTTTGACTTTGGAAAAGAGCCAGAAGTCATAAGTGCCAGATCTGGTGTGGGAGGTGTTTATAATGTTTTTATAAATCTGCTTTTCCATCAGATGGCATTTGGCAGCAACATTCACTGTATTTTTTTTATCACGTCTTGTAAAAAAAGTCATGAAAAAGGATTTCCAGATCTGCTTCAGAAAGTGCCAAAAATGATGGAATAAATGTATTTGAAACTAATGGAAATGAAAGCAAAGTACATCAAAATGTAAGGAATACAGTGAAAGCAATGATTAGAGGGAAATCTATGGCTGCAAATACCATCAATAAAATGGAAATTAAAAGGTTTCATATAATTTCCTACTTTATTTAGGCAGAAAAATAAGAATAAATTAAACCCAAATCTAGCAAACAGGAGATATTAATAAAAGTTAAAACTGAGATACATGAAATAGAAAGTAGAAAAATAGTAGGGAGAGTCAATAATGCCAAAAGTTGGTTTTTTGGAAAGAACAAAAATACCTAGAAGCCTTTAGCTATGAAAAATGACAGAAGACACAAATAACTAAAATCAGAAATTAGATGGAGGCATAACTATTGACACAACACAGTTAAAATGATTATAAAAGAATACAATGAACAGTTGTACACTAATAAGTTATATAATTCAAATGAAATGAAAATAATTTCTAGAAACACATTACCAAAGTCATAAACAGTAATAGAAAATCTGAGCAAACAGTAATTACTAAAGAGATTAAATGAACAATTAAAATCTTCCAACAGAAAGAAGAGCAGGACCAGATGACATCATTGGTGAATTCTATCAAACAGTCAAATAATACGAATCCTTCCCAAACACTTAAAACAGAAGAGGAAGAAATATTTCTTAATTTATTTTATGAGGGAAACATTACATTTATATTTAGGCCAGACAAAAGAACTTAAATATTCCCTCTGAAGATTAGGAACACAACAGCGGTGCTTGTTCACTTTTACCACTGCTCTTCAATATTGTACACGAAGGTTAGCTAGAATAGTTAGGTAGCAAAATAAGTAAGATGCATCTAAATGGGAAATTTGTCTACCAAAGAGATTTGTTCATGTCTGAAGTACCTCCATATACCTCAGAATATAATATTATTTGGAAATAGGGGCATTGCAAATGTAATTAGGTAAGATCAGGTAATACTGGTATTGGATTAGCCTTTATTCCTTTTTTAAAAAAATAATTGTTGCCAAGGACCAAACTCAGGGGCTGTGTTTCCTAGGCAAGCACTCTACCAAAGAGCTAAATCTCAACCCTGAGTTGGACTTTAATCAAATATTTCTTATGTCCTTTAAGAAGTGTAGGACATACTTTAAGAAGTGTGGCATACAATAAAGAAGGCCATGTGATGATGACATAGAGTGTAGAGATGCACATATAAGCAAAAAATGCCGAAGATTACTAGTAAATACCAGAAGCAGGAAGAGATAAGCGAAGAATTTCTGAGTCTTTGGAGATAACAAAGCCAACACTTTAGTTTCAGACTTCTAGTCTACAGAACAGTGAGAGAATAAATTTCTGTTTTTCTGAGCCATATAGTTAGCAATAATTTTAGTAGTAGTTTATGAAAGTCCTAGGTGTCTAATACAAATTGTGATATTGGAGTGAGGTGTTGATGTAACATGGAACTAAAAAAGTAGAGTTGACTTTAGAATTGGGTAATGGGGTAATGGGTAGAAATTGTAATACTATTGAGATACTTGATTCAAAAATTTTAGAATTCCTTGAAGAGATGTTTGGTAGAATTTTGAGAATGAAATATACTTTGAATGATGACTTAGAAATAATTAACCTATTATTGGACACTAGAATAAATGTGATAAAATGTCAGAATCTTGTCCTATCACTTGAGGGAAGTAGAATCCTGGGGCATCACAGCAAACTTTTACAAAAGGTGCATTATGGGAGTATGTAATGCTCATGTTTATTTCATAGGAGTATTTTGATTGATGAATTATTAATTTTAATTTTATGATTTTTATCTTATTAAACAATATGTTCTTACCAGGAAAATAAAATATTGGTAAGATAAAATATTAAATTTTAATATGTAATGCATAGAATAAACAATATTTTCAAAATCAACTTTTTTTATTCTTAAGTTCTTTTATTGGTATATTTTAGGTATACAATACATTTGCATTTGTCATTGGGTGCTTGTACCTTCACATGATGTATCTTGGTTCTTATTTTTTCCCCATTACCTGTGTGCCCTTCACCCCCTCCACCCTTCCCTATTTACATAGACTTCATTTCCATTTTTTTCCTTTTCTCATACTTTTTCCTTTCACTTCTTTCCTTTCCCCAGCCCCTCCCATGACCCCTACCCCTTTGGACTTTTTTTCCTATTTCAAATTATCAATTATTCATTTTAATCATTTTAACCCTTATTTACACTTTAAGTTTCTCATACTAGAGAAACTATTCAGTATTTACACGTTTGTCCTATTTATTTCACTGAAGAGGATGGCCTCAATACGTATCCATTTAGCTATCAATGACTCTAGTTTCTCGTTCTTTATGACTGACTAGTACTCCATTTTATAAAAACACACATCGTCTTTATCCAGTTTCCAGTTAATGGGCACTTGGGCTGTTTCCAAGCTTTAGCTGTTACAAACCGTGCCGCTATTAATATAGGTGCACATGTATCGCTGTGGTATGATTCTTTTAATTCTTTTGGGAAGATACCCAGCAGGGGAATAGCTGAGTCAAATGGGACCTCTAGGCCTAGTTCTTTGAGATATCTCCATAATGATTTACACAGTGGTTGCACCAGCCTACATTCCCACCAGGAATGGAGAAGGGTTCCTTTCTACCCACATCTCCACCAGCATTTGCTATTGGTTGATTTCTTGATAGCAGCCATTCTTTGTGGGGTGAGGTGGAATCTCAGGGTTGTTTTCATGCATCTCTCAAATGACCAGTGATGTTGAACATTTTTTCATATATTTATTTGCTGCTTTTACTTCTTGTTCTGAGAAATGTCTGTTCATTTCAGATGCCCATTTTTGAATTGGGTCTTTGAATTTGGGAGGTCTGATTTTGTTCAGTTCTTTATATATTCTAGATAGTAGTCCTTTGTCTGAGGTACAGCTGCTAAAAATTTTTTCCCACATTGTAGGTTCTCTCTTAGCTCTGTAGGTGGTTTCTTTTGCAGTGCAGAAGCTTTTTAATAAGATGAGATCCCAGTTGTTGATTCTTTGAGCTAGTTCCCATGCTATTGAGGTTTTGTTCATAAAGTCTTTTCCTATGCCAATGTCTTCAAGATTTCTACCTAACTTATCTTCCAGCAAGTTTAGAGTTTCTGTACTAATATTTAGATCTTTAATCCACTTCAATCTTAGTTTAGTTCATGGTGATAGGTATGGGTCTAGTTTTAATCTCTGGCAGGTTGAAATCCAGTTTTTCTAACACCATTTATTAAATATGCTATCTCTCCTTCTACAAGGGTGGTTGGCTCCTTTGTCAAAGATGAGGTGGTTGAGTATTTCTGGAGTTGTTTCTACATCTTCTAATCTATTTGACAGATCTTCAAGTCTGTTCATTGCCAGTACCGTGCTGCTTTTATCACAGTAGCTTTGTAGTATAGTTTCAACTTGGGGATTGTGATACCCCCTGCCTTGTCTCTATTGCCTAGAATTGCTTTTGCTATTCTAGGTCTCTTCTGGTTCCAAATGAATTTTTGGATTATTTTCTCTAGTTCTGTGAAATATAGTGTTGGAATTTCAATCGGGATTGCCTTAAATCTATATAGTAGTTTTGGAAGTATGGCCATTTTCACTATAGTGGTTATTCCTACCTAGGAGCAAGGGACGTTTTTCCATTTTCTTACATCCTCTTTGATTTCTTTTTTCAGAGTGCTATAGTTTTCATTGTAGAGCTCTTTGGCTTCCTTTGTTAGATTGATTCCTAGATATTTCATTTTTTGGATGCTATTATAAATGGAATTTTTTCCCTAATTTCTCTCTCAGTGAGTCTGTTATTTGTGTACAAGAAGGCTACTGTTTTTTGAGTGTTGACCTTGTATCCAGCTACTCTACTGAATCTGTGAATTAAGTCTAGAAGTCTTTTGCGGAGTTTTTTGGGTCTTCTCTGTAAAGTATCATATCGTCAGCAAATAATGACAGTTTAATTTCTTCCTTTCCTATCTTTATTCTTTTTATTTCTTTCTCTTTTCTAATTGCTCTGGCTAATGTTTCCAAAACTATATGGAACAGGGGTGGTGATAGTGGGCATCCTTGTCTTATTCCTGATTTTAGCGTGAAAGTTTTCCATTTTTGACCATTTAGTATGGTGTTGGCTATTGGTTTTTCATAGATAGCCTTAATCAGGTTGAGATAAAGATCTTCTATTCCAATTTTCTGTAGGGCATTTATCATGAATGGGTGTTGGATTTTGTCAAATGCCTTTTCTGCATCTATTGAGATAATCGTGTGGTTTTTGTCCTTGACTCTGTTAATATAGTGTATTACATTTATTGATTTATGAATGTTGAACCATCCTTGCATCCCTGGGATAAATCCGAATTGGTCAGGGTGTATGATCTTCTTGATGACCCTCTGTATTCTGCTTGCCAGTATCTTTTTGAGGATTTTTGCGTCTCTGTTCATTAGGGAGATTGGTGTGTAGTTCTCTTTTTGGGTTGGGGCTTTCCCTGGTTTTGGAAGCAAAGTAACATTTGCCTCCAGGAATGAGTTTGGAATCCTTGCTTGCCTTTCAATTTCCTTGATCAATTTAAAGAGTAATGGCAATCGTTCTTTAAATGTCTTGTAGAATTCAGCAGTGAAGCCATCAGGTCCTGGGCTTTTCTTTGGTGGTAAAAATGTTATTACATTTTCAATTTCACTCATTGTAATTGGGGTGTTTAGAATTTCTATATCTTCATTTAACTTTGGCAATTCATATGTATCTAGGAATCTGTCCATTTCTTCTGTGTTTTCCATTTTATTAGAGTACAGGTTCTCAATGTAGGTATTGATGATCCTCTGAATTTCTGCTTATTCTGTTGTGACTTCACCTTTTTCATTTTTAATTGCTTGGATTTGAGCCTTTTCTTTCCTTTTTTTGATAGGGTTGGCTAAATGTTTATTGATTTTATTTATTCTTTCAAAAAACCAACTCTTTGATTCATTGATATTTTGTCATTCTCTCAGTCTCCACTGAATTGATTTCTGCTCTGATCTTTATAATTCCCTCCCTTGTATGAACTTTGGATTTGTTATGCTCTTCTTTTTCTAGGAGCTTGAGGTTCTGCATTAGGTTACGTATTTGAGTTCTCTCTGTTTTCCTAATATGAGCATTCACTGCTATTAATTTCCCATGTAGAACTGCTTGCACTGTGTCCCATAGATTCCTGTATGTTGTACTGGCATTATCATTTACTTGTAGAAACTGTTTAATTACTTCTGTCACCCATTGGTTGTTCAGGAGGGTGTTATGCTGTTTGCATGTGTTTGTGGTTGTTTTGCAGTTTCTTATGTTATTGATCTCCAATTTTATTGCACTATGGTCTGATAATATACAGGGTATAACTTCAGTTCTTTTACATTGATTTAGACATGTCCTACGAGCTAGCATGTGGTCTATTCCGGAGAATGACCCGTGTGCAGCTGAAAAGAATATGTATTCTGAATTTCTGGGGTGGAACATTCTGTAAACATCTATTAAGTCCATTTGTTCAATAGCTTGGTTCAGTTGTAGAATTTCGTTGTTAATTTTTTTCTAGATGATCTGTCTATTTGTGATAGTGGGGTATTGAGGGCCCCCACTAAAACTGTGTTACTGCTTATTTGGTTTTCCACGTCCATTAATATTTGTTTTGTATAGATGGGGACATTCGTATTTCATGCACATATATGTATGATTGTCATCTCTTCATCTTGGTTTGTTCCCTTCACAATGATGTAGTGACCATCTTTATCTCTCTGAATTACTTTTTGTTTGAAATCTACTTTGTCTGCAAATAAGATAAGTACCCTTGCTTTTTTCCAATCCCTGTCACATGGAGAACTGTTTCTCATCATTTTACTTTCAGTCCATGAATTTCTCTGTGAACTAAGTTGGTTTCCTGTTTTCAGCATATTTTTGGATTTTACTTCTTAATCCATCCTGCAAGTCTATTTTTTTGATTGGTGAATTGAGGCCATTAAATTGATGGTTATAACTGATATGTATAGGCTATCCTTGTCATGTTATTTTCCTGTTGTTGTCTCTTGTAGTTGGTATTTTACCCCCTCTCCCTTCAATTTCTTGCCTTTCCTGGTGGCTTTGTCTGTTTGGCCTTATGGAGTTGTGACCTTCATTGTCTTTCTCCAGGATTTTTTTAGAATTGTTTGGAGTGCTGGTTTGGTATTCATGAAAATACTCAGGTGTTCTTTGTCATGTAAGTACCTTATTTCCCCATCAATTTTGGCATATAGGTTTTTTTCCCATTAAGTTTATTGGTACATTTTAGGTATAAAGTACAGTTACATATATCATTGGGATCCTGTAATATTACATGAGTATATTGGTTCTTATTTTTTTCCGCTTCCCCTGCCCTCCCTTCACCCCCTCCAACCTTCCTTATTTGCAAAGACTTTGTTTCCATTTTTTTCTTTTCTCATATTTTTTCTTTTCCCTTCTTTCCTTTCCCCTACCCCTCCCACTTCCCCTGCTCCTTTACACCTTTACTTCCTGTTACACAATATCAATTAGACATATGTAAATTACAATATCAAGATCTAGGAGACATTACCACAGATTTTACAGAATTTAAAAGGATATAGAAAGCATATTACAAAAATCTTTTTTGAAATAAATTTGACAACTTCTAAGAAGTACCTTGGAAGACAAATTAATGCAACTAACTCTGGAGGAGATATAAAATTTGAAAAGCACCTATTAAAGAAAGTATATTACTTACTTGAAAACCTACCTATATAACAACAGCAGGCTCATATACATTTTAACTGATAAATTGTATCAAACAATTAAACAGAAAAAAGAAGGAACACTTCTCCCCTCATTTTAGGAAATCAACATTGTGCTAATCCTAAAACTGGATAAAGATAATAGAAGAAAAAAGTATGAACATAGATAGAAATTTGTTTAACAAAACAAATTATTAGAAGTCAGATCTGGCAGGATGTAGAAAGTGGTTTTGTTATAGGGATGGCAGTGTTGGTTCAGCATTAGAAGATCCACCCCCAAAAGTCATCATTTTAACAGAGGAAAGGAAAAAGCCATATGATCCTGTCACTAGTTGGAGAAAAAGTATTGGACTAAATTCTACAGCTGTTCACGGTAAAAGCTATCAGGAGCCTAGAAGTAGAACAGAACCTTCTCAACAGATTAAAGACATGTACTCCATATTTCCAGAGAGAACACCTTATATGAATGGAGAAGATACAATGGTTTCTCCTTAAGGTGGGGAACAAGGGCAGATATGCTTACTCTTTATCTGTCCATTAAACTTTGAACCCTAGGCCCAAACAAAATAGCCTGGCAATAAAATGACACAATTAGGATAGGATTGGCAAGGTAGAAGCAAAATCTTTATATGTAGATGAAATGGTCATCTACAGAAAAAACACTAAGAAAACTCTAGGAGCCCCTAGAACTTGTATTTGATTTTAGCAGGATTAGAAAACACAAGGTATATCGAAAAATTCAGGTCTGTGTATACTTGCTATAAAGGAAGAATTGGATATTGAAATTTAAAAGTTATCTAGGAGTACAAAGGACCTAGAAAAGTTTTTAAAAAAACAGTGTTGGAAGACTTTCAGTACCTAATTTTAAGCCTTCTTCTAAAGCTACAGTAATCAAGGCAGTGTTGGTTTAAGGAAAGTCATATAGATCATTGGAATAAAACAGAGAATCTAGAAAAAGAACCACACATATATGGTCCACTGAGTTTTGAAAGATTATTTAACATTAGCATTTTATAGAATATAAACTCAATTCAAGAGCCGAGGAAGAGATAGTGTTTGCAGCAAACGGCACTAGAACACCTGTTATCCATATATAAAAAATTAACCTCAATCCTTTATTTCCATACATGAAAATAACTTGAAGGGTATCTATGAACCTAAATATGAAAGACTAAAAGTATAAAACTTTAAGAAGAAATTGTAAGGGAAAATATTTATGAATTCAGGGTAGGCAAGAACTACCTAGGATACAAAAAACATGATGTATAAAAGAAAAAAATTGATGAGATTCCATCAAAATTTAGAACTTTAAATGACATCATTAAAATGAAAAATAGTCCTTAAACAGACTATATTTACAATGCATATAACCTATGACCAGAATATATAAAGAATTCTTAGAGCTCATTAATAGACAACCCAATTAAAAAGTAGACATAAGAAGATGATAAATGGCCAATAGAGCACAAGGAAAGGTGTGCAACTCTAGAATCAGAAAAATACAATCAGTACAATAACAAGATTGAATTATACACTCATTAGGGAGATGAAGTCAAAAGTTTTAAAAGCCTTGTCATGACTTTTTCTTTTTGTTGGATTCTCCCCCTTTGCGTTTAATTTGTCATGCCCAGTGAATTCATTCTGCTGAGTTTCCTGGGGTTGTGATCCTCACTGTCTTTTCCTAGGGTATTGTCTAAAATTTTCTGGAGTGCCGGTTTGATATTCATGAAGTTCCTGAGATGCTCTTTATCATGAAAGTATCTTATTTTTCCATCAATTTTGAAAGATAGTTTTTCAGGGTACATCAATCTGGGTTGGAGGCTGTTTTCTTTTAGGGCTTGAAATACATCCCTCCAAGCTCTTCTTGCCTTGAGGGTTTGCATTGAGAAGTCTGCTGTGATTCTGATGGGCTTTTCTTTGTATGTGATTTGTTTCTTTTCTCTCATTGCTTGTGGAATTTTGTTCTTCTGTTGGATTTCTGGAATCCTAACTATTATATGCCTATGTGTAGATTTTTTTGATCAAGGCTAGCTGGAGTTCTATATGCTTCACTTATCTGTATGGCAAGTTCTTTCCCCTCCTTGGGAAGTTTTCTGCCATCACTTCTGTAAACAGTTTTTTTTATGTCATCTGCCCTGTCTCCTCTTTCTTCATTGACTCCAATCAGTCTTATATTATTCTTTTTTGCATCTTCTAGCAGCTGCTGGATTGATTTCTCGTGTTCCTTTACAATTTTGAAGCAATTTTTTTTCCTGGTCACTAATTGCAGTCTTTTCTTCTATATCTGAAATTCTATCCTCACATTGGTTCATTCTGCTGTACAGACTTCTGATGGAGTTTTTAATCTCCTGGAAATCTGTTTGTATCTGTTTTATGGATTCCATTTTATTCCTATGTGGGGATTCCATCATGTTCCTCAGATCCTCTATTTTTTTGCCTGTGTCTTCTCTAGATGTATTAATCATGTCTTGCACCATGAGCACAATCTTTGCTGTTATCTGAGTAATTATTTCTGATTTCATTTTTCCCAGATCCTCTTTTGTTGCCAGTTCAGAGAGTCCAGGTGGTTGAACATCAGATTGTTCCATCTCTTTTCCCTTTGGGGTTGCTGTAGGTGATCCACAAGTCTGTTTTTGAGGCTTGTTTAAGTGTCTTCTCATTTCCATGGGGTGGGGGGGTGCTTCTGGCACCTGTGTGGCTCATCTTCTCTGCCCTAGGAGCTTGGGATGGCAGTGGGGGAACTTCCTTCCAGGTGTTGGGTTGTTTTTATATTAAACAAGCGATTATCTGGCAAAATATTGAAAATTAGCCAACAATCTGTTATATTTACCCATGTATTTACCATTTCTACAGCTCTTCATTACTATGTAAGGAAAAATTTCCTTCAGGTATCATTTTCTTCTGGCTACAAAACTTACTTTTAATATATTTTATTAGTCCATACTTGGAACTCATAATAGTTATGTTCCACTTGGAGAATTGGCATATATATATATATATATATATATATATATATATATATATATGTCATTGATTCATCATTTTTGATCATTTTATCCTTCCTCCCTAGCATCCACTCTGCCCTTGACCATCTCCATATCCAAAAAGCCTAACATCTCTTCTTTATTTTACTCTATTTATTTTTATTTCAGTTTTCTCATATAAGAGTAATCATATGATATTTTACTTTCTGTGTCTGACTTATCTTACTTAACATTATGGTCTTAAGTTCCACCCATTTTCTTGCAAATTACATTATTTCATTCTTTTTATGGCTGGATAATATTTAATTGTGTATATAGACCACATTTTCTTTATTCAGTTGTCTTTTGATGGGCATTTAGGCTATTTTTAGAGCTTAGCTGTCTTTGTCACTTTCCTCTTTACATGGACAAATACCTGACACCTACAATTTAATGGAAGAGAGGTCTATTGTACCTCATGGCTACAGTTCCTGGTGGGCTAGCTCCAAGTCAGAAACAGCATGGTGGAAAGGTCTGGTAGAGGAGAGCTGGTGACATCTTGGAGGCCAAGAATCAAAGATTAAAGGGAGAAAGAGGGAAACATACCCTTCCAGGTTGCCCCTAGTGATTCACTACTGACCAGGTCTCAACATGTAACATTTAGCTACTGAACTCATTAGTGAATTTCTCCAGTGAGAATAGTGTCCCCATTGTTCAACTACTTTCCAAAAATTCCACTTTGAACACATAAAAGATTTGGGAGAGATTCTAGATCTGAACCATAACATTAGCTTTTGTGAATTGATCTGCTATGAACAAGGGTATGCGTGTCATTATAGTATGATATCTTTAACTCATTTGGAAATATATATATATCCCTACATATTATATATATGTGATATATGTATATATTAAATATAATGCTATACTATATATATTATTCTATATATACATATTATACTATATATAATATATATGTACTATACTATACTATGTATAATATATATGTATAATATTGCTGGGTCAGTTGGAATTTTTTTTTTTAGTTTCCTAAGGAATCTCCATACTGATTTCCATAGTGGATGCACTAGTTTATATTCCTACCAACAGTTTAAATAGGTTCTTTTTTCCCCCCACATCCTTGCCAGCATTTGTTGCTTCAGGGTTATTGATGATAGCCATTTTGCCTGGGGTAAGATGGAATTTCATTGTTGTATTAATTTACTTTCTCCTACTAGCTAAAGATGCTGAACATTTTTTTATGTACTTATTGGCCATTGTACTTTGTCTTTTGAGAAGTGTCTGTTCATTTTATTTGCCCATTTTAATTGGGTCATTTGTTTATTGGGGGTTAATTTGTTTAGTTCTTTGTATATTCTAGATATTAGTTCTTTATCAGAAGAATAGTTGGCAATATTTTTCCCATTTTTTATGTTGTGTTTTCACTCTTGATTGTTTCCTTGGCTGTGCAGAAGATTTTTAATTTGAGGTAATCCCATTTGTTGATTTTTATATTATTTCCGGTGCTACTGAAATTCTGTTCAGGAAGTCCTTCCTTGTGCCTATGGGTCTAAGTTCATCCTTTGCATGTTTATAACCAGTTTTCTTAGCACCAGTTGTTAAAGAAACTGTCTTCTCTCCAGTGTATGTTAATGTCCCTTTGTCAAAAATGAAATGGTTGAAAGTGCATGAGGGTGTTTTTGTGTCTTTTGTTCTGTTTCATTGGTCTACATGTCTGTTTTTGCACCAGTACCATGCTTTTTCAAACACTATGTTGTCATAGTATAACTTAAAATCTGATATTGTGATGACTCCCACCTTGTTCTTTTCACTCAGGATTGCTTTGACTATTCTAGTTTTCCTTTGGTTCCATATAAATTTTAAGATTGTTTTTATGGTTCTTTGAAGAATGTTTTTGACATTTTAATAGAGATTGCATTAAATCTAAAATTCATTTTGGTAATATGGCCATTTTAACAATATTAATTCTGCCTATCCAGAACCAGTGATGTATTTCCATTTTCTAGTGTCCTCTCCAATTTCTTTTTTCATAGGTGGTCTGTAGTTTTCACTACAAAGGTCACCTCCTTGGTTAGGATGATTCTTAGTATTTAATTTTTTTGAAGCTATCATGAATGGAATCATTTTCCTAATTTCTTTCTCAGGTGGCTCAGCTTATTGCTGTGCAGGAATGTTATTAATTTTTGTGTGTTAATTTTGTAAACTGCTGCTTTCTTCTACTTGTTTATCAGCTCTGAGAGTAATGTTTTGGATTTTTTTAGGTCTTTTATGTAAATGATCATATCATCTGCAAGAAAGAAAATTTGACTCTTTCTTTTTTTGTATTTGTATTCCTTTTATTTATTTCTCTTTTCTGATGTCTTTGGTCAATGTTTTGAGTGCTATATTGAACAGACTTGGTGAGAGTGGACACCTCTCTCTCATTCTTTATTTTAGAAAGAATGACTTCAATTTTTTCCCATTCATTATGATGTTGGCTGTAGGGCTTATCACATACAGCTTTTATGAGTTTAAGGTAGGATTTTTCTATATTTATTTTTATCAGAATTTTTATTATGATGGGATGCTGATGTTAGATTTTTTTTCAAGGCTTTTTCTACATCTAGTGAGATAATCACTTGTTTCTTTCTTGATTTTATTCATGTGGTATATTAATTGATTTATATATGTTGAACTGACCTTGAATATCTGCAATGAAGCTGACTTGGCCATGGTGCATGATTCTTCTAATAATCTGTTGAGTTCTCTTTGCAAGTATCTTATTGAGAATTTTTGCATTTATGTTCATCAAAAATATTGGTCTGTATTTTTAAAAAATCTTTGTCTGGTTTTGATATCAGAATAATGCTGGCTTCACAGAATGAATTTGCAGCATTACTTCCCTTTCGATTACATGGAAAAGATTCAGGAATATTGGTATTAGCTCTTGAAACTTCTTTTAACATTTTTCATAGTGAAGATTTGATGACTACAACATGTTTTGCTTAAAAAAAGTATTTTTACTTTCATAATTTGAAGGCTGTTTGCACTAATATAAAATACTTTTTAAATAATTTTCCATGTTTAAGCCCTGTAATAATGTCATTCACTATTTCTTGGATTGCAAATATTTTCATATCGAACTCTCACATTATTCCCACCTTTGCCCCTTCACTATAAATAAGTTAAAGTAGGTTGCATTTTAAAATATAATAATTTGCAGAATATTTTTCCATGTGTCACTAAGGCTCACTTGAGATTTTTTTCAGTTTTTTCCCCTCTGGACTTCAATTTGGACAATTTTTCTTGGTATGTCTTCAAATTCATAGAACACATGTTCTGTAATGTCTTTTGTGATTTAATCCCATTCAATGTATCTTTATTTCATAGATCATATTTTTTATCTGTAAATGTTCTATTGGGTTCATTTTTAAATCTTCCATTTCTCTTGTAAATGAGTTTGGTTCTCTTTAATCTTTGAGCATGTTTAAAATTGCTATTTTAAAATTCCTGTTTGGTATCTTACTATGTCTTCATTTTCAGGTTCTGTTATTAGACTGGTCTATCTCTTGCTTGTGGATTTTTTCTTCTTTTTTGTATGTCTATTAATTGTGACAGGATGTTTTTCATTGTAATTTTACTTTGATAATTTTACTGTTTTTCTTAAGTACCTTTTGGTTTTTATAAGTGGAAATTGACTTACTTTTACAGCACCTTGATTTTATTATTTTTAATTTAAACACTAAGAAACTAAAACATAGGACAGGGGTGCAGCTCAGTTGTAGAGTTCTTGCCTAGCATGCTCAAGGCCTTGGGTATGAGCCTGACCACACTAAAAAAAACTTACAACAAAGCAAGACAAGAAAAAGAAACAAAGGTGTGGAAATTTTCAGTGAGTTGCCCAATAGTAATTCTGTTTCAGTGAACCACACATTTTACTACAATTATTATAGGGAGCTAAGTTAGATAGAAATTAATATACAGTCAGAGAAGGACTGGGATCTCAAGGAAGTCAGCAGAAAAATAAAAATATCAGAAATGTGGCTGGAGGTACATCTGAGGAAGACTAGGCCTCAAGATAAAGATTCAGTGGCAAGACCTACATGCCTCCCTAAGGGATAAGCAACAACTTGGAGTTATACTATAATTAGCACCACCTTGGTCCACAAGTCTACATAAACATGAGTCACCCAGGTGGGTAACCAGAGCATCTAGACCCATCCCTTCCCCAAAATGACTTTGTTCTTTCTAAGTACCCTTGCTATGTGAAACACTTCCCTAATGGTTCTTTATTACTTAAGCAGCTACATTTTTAATCCTATAGGATGATTATAGTTTGACTCACATTGTACCCACATGTACACACATGTACCCACATTTGCGGTATAAATTACAAACGCCCTCACAAAGGGCCTTGATGGCAACTCACTTTCAGGATCCCTCCTGTCTCTCAGGAGCTATCTCTCAATAAATCTTTACTACTCTTAACCTCCATTGTTCCTTGGAATGCATTCTTCAAATTCAGGGGACACAAATGATGTATCTGACATCTAGCGGATTGGGAGTTACAATTCTCCTGCATCACTGTCACATTACAGATTAATATGTTTTGGTAAGATATATAATACCAATCCTATCTATTATTTCTTTTTCTGTTTATTTATTTATTTATTTTGTGGTACTGGGGAATGAACTCAGGACCTTGCCTTTGTGAGTCAGGCAGTGGCATCACTGAGCTAAATCCCTGGGCCTCTATTATTTATTAAGAATGGCTATGTATTAGGTATTGCTGTAAATAGAGTATATGCATTATTTTCTTTAATTCTCATAACTGATTGATGATGCAGAAATTATAATACCAATTTGAAAATGAGGAAACTGAAAAATTAGAGAAGTCAAGCAAATTACCAAAGTTCACAATATAATGATTCTTTTTTAAAAATTCTTTTATTGGTACATTTTAGATATACAATACATTTACATTTCTCATTGGGAACTTGTACCTTTACATGATGCATCTTGGTTCTTATTTTTTCCCCCATTCCCAGACCTCCATTGACCCCCTTCACCCCTCACTATTTACAAAGACTTTGCTTCCATTTTTTTCATTTCTCATATTTTTTTCCGTTCCCTTCTTTCCTTTCTCCTGCCCCTCGCACTTCCCCAACCCCTTTGGACCTTTTCTTCCTATTTCACATTATCAATTATTCACTCTAATCATTGGTACATTTTAGGTATACAATATAATGACATTCATCATTGGAAATTTACACCTTTAAATAATCTCTCTTGGTTCTTATTTTTTCCCCTTCACCTGCCCTCCTTTGAACCCCTCCATCCCTCCCTATTTACAAAGACTTTGTATCCATTTTTCCATTTTCTTATATTAATTCCATTCCCTTCTCTCCTTTCCCCTACCCCTCCCACTTCCCTTTCCCCTTTGTCTCTTTTCTTCCTATTTCACATTACCTATTATACATTTTAGTCCTTATTTACACTTTCAGTTTCTCACACTAAAGAAACTATTCGGTATTTATACATGTGTATCCTATTTATTTCACTTAAGAGTATCACCTCAATGTGCATCCATGTAACTATAAATGTCTCTAATTTCTCATTTTTGATGGCTGAGTAGTAATCCATTTTAATGAAAAAAAACACATTTTCTTTATCCAGTCTCCAGTTGATGGGCATTTGGGCTGTTTCCAAGTTTCAGCTGTTATAAATTGTGCTGCTATGAACATGGGTGCACATATATCACTGTGGTATGATTCTTTTAATTCTTTGGGGAAGATACCCAGCAAGGGAATAGTGGGGTCAAATGGGACTTCCAGTCCTAATTCTTTGAGGTATCTCCATACTGATTTCCACAGTGGTTGCACCAGTCTACACTCCCAGCAGCAGTGGAGCAGGGTTCCTCTTTCCAGCATTTGTTAATGGTTGATTTCTTCATAGCAGCCATTCTTTCTGGGGTGAGGTGGAATCTCGGCATTGTTTTCAATTGCATCTCTCGAATGATCGGAGATGTTGAACATTTTTTCATGTATTTATTTGCCATTTCTACTTCTTTGAGAAATGTCTGTTCATTTCAGATGCCCATTTTCAGATTGGGTCTTTAAATTTGGGAAGTCTAATCATTTTAAGTTCTTTATAGACTCTAGATAGTACACCTTTGTCTGAGGAAGAGTAGGTGAAGATTTTTTCCCACATTGTGGGTTGTCTCTTCACACTGTTGGTGGTTTCTCTTGCTGTGAAGAAGCTTTTTAATAAGAAGAGGTCCCACTTGTTGATTTTGCTAGTTCACAGGCGACTGAGGTTTTGTTCATGAAATCTTTTCCTACACCAATGTATTCAAGAGTTCTACCTAACCTCTGTTGAGCCAGTTCAGCTTTTCTGTTCTAATATTTAGATCTTTAATCTACTTCAATATTAGTTTAGTGCATGGTGAGAGATATGGTTCTAGTTTTAATCTTTGGCAAGTTGAAACCCAATTTTTCCAGCACCATTTATTAAAGAGACTATTTTTCCTCCAATGAGGGTGTGTGGCTGCTTTATCAAAGGTGAGATGGCTGAGTGCATCTGGAGTTGTTTTGGCATCTTCTACTCTGTTCCACTGGTCCTTCAGTCTGTTTCTTTGCCAGTACCATGCTGTTTTTATCACAGTAGCTTTGTAGTATAGGTTCAAGTTGGGGATTGTGATACCCCCTGCCATGTCTTTGTCAACTAGAATTGCTTTTGCTCTTCGGGTACTCTTCATTTTCCAAATGAATTTTTGGATTGTTTTCTCAAGGTCCGTGAAGTGTGCTGCTGGGATCTCAATAGGAATTGCATTGAATCTATATAGCAGTTTTGGAAGTATGGCCATTTTCACTATATTAATCCTTCCTACCCAGGAGCAGGGGATATCTGTCCATTTTCTGATATATCTTCAATCTCTCTCTTCAGCGTGCTCTAGTTTTCAGAGAAGAGGTCTTTGACTTCTTTTATTAGGTTGATTTCTAGGTATTTCAGTTTTTTGGATGGTATTGTGAAAGGAATTATTTTCCCTATTTCTCTCTCAGTGAGTCTGTTGTTCGTGTAGAGGAAAGCTATTGATTTTTGTGTGTTGACCTTGTAACCAGCTACTTGACTGAATTTGGCTATTAAGTCTAGAAGATTTTTGGTGGAATTCTTGGGGTCTTCTATATAGAGTATCATGTCATCTACAAATAATGACAATTTGACTTCTTCATTTCCTATCTTTATTCCTTTTCTTTCTCTTGTCTAATTGCTGTGGCTAACGTTAACAAAACTATATTGAACAAGAGTGGTGATAGTGGAAATCCTTGTCGTGTTCCTGATTTTAGTGTGAAGGATTTCAGTTTGACCATTTAATATGATGCTGTCTGTTGGTTTTTCATTAATGGCTTTTATCAGTTTGAGGATGAGACAATCTATTCAAATTTTTTGTAGGATATTTATCATAAATTCATATTGGATTTTATCAAATGCTTTTTCTGCATCTATGGAGATAATCATATGGTTTTTGTCTTTGGCTCTATTGATATAGTGTATTACATTGATTGACTTGAGTATGTTGAACCATCTCTGTATCCCTGGGATGAATCCCACTTGCTCAGGGTGTATGACCTTCTTGATGATCTTCTGCATTCAATTTGCCAGTATCTTATTAAGGATTTTTGCATCTATGTTCATTAGTGAGATTGGCCTATAGTTCTTTTTTTTGGTTGGATCTGTCTCTGCTTTGGAGATCAAGGTGATGCTTGCTTCCAGGAATGAATTTGGGAGTATTGATTCCCTTTCAATTTCTTTGATGAGTTTAAACAGTAGTGGCAGGAGTTCCTCTCTAAAGGTCTTGTAGAATTCAGCAGTGAAGCCATCAGGGCCCGGGCTTTTCTTAGTTGGCAAGTTTTTAATTAAGTTTTCAATTCCTTTGGTTGATATTGGGTTGTTTAGAATTTTTAGGTCTTCTTCATTCAACTTTGGTAATTCATATGTATCTAGGAATCTGTCCATTTTTTCTGTTTTCCATCTTATTGGTGTATAGGTTCTGGAAGTAGGTATTAATGATCCTCTGGATTTCTGCTGGGTCTGTTGTAATTTCACTCTTTTCATTCCTAATTGCATGAATTTGGGCCTTTTCTTTCCTTTTTCTGATAAGGTTGGGTAAGGGTTTGTCAATTTTGTTGATTCTTTTGAAGAACCAACTCTTGGCTTCATTGATTTTTTGTATCGTTCTCTTAGTCTCCATTGCATTGATTTCTCCTCTGATCTTTATAATTTCCTCCCTTGTATGAGCTTTGGGGTTGTCCTGCTCTTCTTTTTCTAGAAGCTTGAGGTTCAGCATCAGGTTGTTTAATTGGGCTCGTTCTGTTTTCCTAATATGTGTATTCACTGCTATGAATTTCCCTCATAAAATTGTTTCCCATAGATTCTGATATGTTGTATTGTCATTGTCATTTAATTGGAGGAACTGTCTGATTTCTTCTTTAATTTCCTCAGTGCCCCATTCGTTATTCAGGAGTGTGTTGCTCAATTTCCATGTTTTTATGAAATTTTTTGAGTTTCTTTTGCTATGGATCTCCAATTTCATCTCACTGTTGTCTGATAATATGCAGGGGATAACTTCCGTTCCTTTGCACTTACTTAAAATGTTCTTTGAGCGAGTATGTGGTCTACTTTGGAGAAAGACCCATGTGCAGCTGAGAAGAATGTGTATTCTGATTTTGTGGGTTGGAAGACTCTGTAAACATCTGTTAACTTCATTTGTTCAATAATTTGATTGAGTTCTAGTATTTCATTACTTATTTTTAGTCTAGTTGATCTATCTATTTGTGACAGTGGGGTGTTCAGGTCCCCCACTACATTTGTATTAGTGCATATATGACTTTTCATGTCCATTAGTGTTTGTTTTATATAGTTGGGTGCACTAGTGTTTGGTACATAGATATTTATGATTGTCATGTCTTTCTGTTGGATTGTGCCCTTTACAAGGATGTAATGCCCTTCTCTGTGTCTCTTAATCAATGTTGTTTTGAAATCTACTTAATCTGCAAAGTGGATAGCTAATGCTTTTTTTGGGTTCCCGTTGCATGGAGTATTGTTTTTCACCCTTTAACTTTCAGTCTATGAGTTTCCTTTTGAATTGTGTTTCTTGTATGCAGTATATTGTTGGATTTTGCTTCTTGACCCATTCTGCCAATCTATTTCTTTTGATAGCTGAATTGAGACCATTAACATTGATGGTTCTAACTGATACGTATTGACTTATCCTTGTCATGACTTTTTCTTTTTGTTGGATTCTCCACCTTTACATTTAATTTCTTGTCATGCCCTATGGATTCATTTTGCTGTAGTTCCTGGGGTTGTGATCATCATTGTCTGTTCCTAGGATATTGTCTACAAATTTTTGGAGTGCTGGTTTGGTATTCATGAAGTTCTTAAGGTGCCTTTTGTCATAAAATTATTTTATTTTTCCATCAATTTTGAAAGATAATTTTGCAGGATACATCAATCTGGGATGGACTCTGTTTTCTTTTAGGGCTTGAAATATGTCACTTCAATCTCTTCTTGCCTTGACGGTTTGCATTGTGAAGTCTGCTGTGATTCTGATGGGCTTCCTTTGTATGTGATTTGTTTCTTTTCTCTCACTGCTTGTAGAACTTTGTTCTTCATTGAGTTTCTGGAATCTTAACAATTATATGCCTATGTTTAGATTTTTCTTTTTTGATCAAGGCTATTTGGAGTCCTATATGTCTCACTTACCTATATGTCAAGTTCTTTTCCCCTGCTTGGAAAGTTTTCTGACATTACTTCTGTGAACAGTTTTTTTATATCATCTGCACTCTCTCCTGTTTCTTCCTTGACTCCAATCAGTCTTATGTTGTTCTTCTTTTCATCGTCTAGCAGCTGCTGAATTGATTTCTCATGGTCTCATAATTTTAATGAAATTTTTCTTTTCCTGGTCAATAATTGAAATCTTATCTTCTATATGTGAAATTCTATCCTCACATTGGGTCATTCTGCTGTGTAGACTTTCAATGAAGTTTTTGATCTCCTGGAAATCTATTTGCATCTGTTTTATGGATTCCATTTGTTTCCTATTTTGGGATACCATCATGGTCCTCAGCTTCTTTCCAGATTTATTAATTATGTCTTGCACTATGGGAACAATCTCTGCTGTTATCTGAGAAATTATTTCTAATTTCATTTTTCCAGATCCTCTTTTGTTGCTAATTCAAGGAGTCCAGGTAGTTGAGTATCAGAGTGTTCCACCTAATTTCCATTTGGGATTGCTGTAGGTCATCTGGAAGTCTGGTTTTTAGACTTGTTTATATGGCTTTTCATTTCAACCTGGGGCGGGTGGTGCTGTTGGTGCCCACTTGCCTCACCTCCTCTGAGCTGGGAGCCATGGAACAGCAGCCCAGAAGCTCCTTCCTCTGGGCTGAGAGTGACAGGAAGGATGGTGGCACAGAAGTCCCATTCTCTGAGTTTGGAGTGGTGGGATGGTGGCTCAGAAGCCTCTTCCTCTGGACCAGGTGTGGTGGGAGGGTTGGCCAGTAATTCTTGAATGGGATTAACAGCAGATTAGTGTCATTCCAAGCTCAATATTCTTAAGTTCTTTTAATCACTGCTTCATGTTCTACTATTTTTATTAATTTAAAGGGAATATCTAATAGCAAATAAAACTTTATTACTGATGGTCCTGGTTTACTGACCTACCTGTTTATTGACTGTTCAGGCTTATGACCCAGTCATGCTGTTTACACTCATAATCCACCCCTTGGACATTCAACCTATCCTGTTTTGGGGTAAAGTTTCTGTACATCTTGTTCATAGGGCCTCAGTGTCTTTCTTTTTTTGTACAGTGGATGTTGTTTATATAGTACTGTAATTTTTGCTTATTGTACAGTATTGTAGTTTTATGTTTTGTTATACATTACAGTACTTCATGTAAGAGTTATACAAATTAAAGCAAAGTCATCAAGTTGGAGTTTCCTTTGATGGTTTCTTTTTACTGAATATTGTAATGTACATACTATATACAATTACTTATTTAGTGACCGATTCATTTAACAACCTAATCACGGGAATGGAACTTGGTCATTAAAAAAGGAATGTCTCTATTTGAATAAAAATATAAATAAACCAGTATAGGAAAGAAAGGAAATTATTTAGAAACTTCTATACCCTTTTCTTTTGTAGGGGAGAAGGAGAATAGGGGAACTCATTTCCTTTAGAGAACAAATGGTATCCTGAGACAGTCTATTAAACCTTCAGAGTGGGCAATTGTTTCAAATGATTTGGGAGGTAGTACTGGGGTTGGACCCAGGCCCCCCTTCACTTTTTTTTTAAGTTTTTATATTGAGACAGGATCTCATTGATAGATGACTTGCTCCAGTTGGGCTCCAATTAATGAATCTTCTGCTTCAGACTCCCAGGGTGATGGGATTACAGTCATAGGCCACCTTGCCTGGCTTAAAATGATTATAGATTCAAAAGAGAAGATAATGTGTGATAAAAGTTCATGTGTATTGACAGACTTTACTGTTTCTTCCTTCCATATGAGTTCTGTTAATGAAAATTCATGGAAGAAACCAGAGATAATTGTTTTCTTCTTTGTGGGGCCAGATCAGAGGACAGCCTCTTTCACCATATGTTGCTCTCTAAATTCCTTCTAATTTAAAATAATCAGCATAAAAGTCTGATTTTGAAGTGATAGTTCCTAAACTACTTCCCCAGTATCTGAGGAAAATGTGAAGAAATGAGCTGTCAATATTTCCATTACTTTATCCCCCCTTGTAAGAAATCTAGGCATGTCAGACTCCTACTGATTAAGTTATGATATAGTTATTGTAGGAAAAGCTCTGTGAACACACTAATGTTCTATCTTGGTGAACAAATAAGGGTCACTCATACAAATTATTTTAGCACTTTGCATTATCAAACCAGAAATACTACTAAAATTAGTTATATTTACCAAGGATGATAAATCAAATTACCTTATATTTACACCAGTGGTGTGAAAACCATGTTTCTGTTTAAAGAGAAATATTTTTTGGAAATTTTCACAAAAAAATAAACTAAAATAAAATTGCTTTGATAATCTCCAGAAATTTCAGCCCCTAGTATTTTTTTTTGGTACCAGGGATAGAACTCGAAATATTGCATTTGCAAAGCAAGCAGTGGAACCACTGAGCTAAATCCCCCACCCAGCCCCTAATTTTTAGATGTACCAGAACATAGTTTTCTTCAACTGTCATGTGGATTATGTACAATTTTGGCATTTAAACTTCATTCAGATGTAAATTTATCTAGTATTTGCAAAACATTATGAGAATTTTGTATAAAAGGAAAATTTCCAGATGCAAATTTACTGAGCAGAATGTTTCAGAGGTTTCAAAGAGTTTTAAACATAGTTTTGAGTATAATTTTTATTATCTTATATGAAAATTTTTTCTTTATGCTCTTGGGCTGATTGTTAAATTTTTTAAATTTCTTTTTTCATTGCAGGTTTGTTTAAATATAACCACAACAAGATAAATTTTACTAATATAGTGCAACACTTTCTTAAATATGTATCTTTTATATTTTTAAAATGTGAATTTTATGTGTATTAGACAAAATAAATAATTAAGAATTATCATCCCTTGTTTGTTGATTGCTTACACCTTGTGTTTTTTGTCAACATGATAATAGAGTTGAGAGCATGGAAAGATTGTTTTACAGTTTACATTGGAATTTATTTGATGGGATATCTTTTATTCTTTTATTTTTCAAGCAGGGCCTTGTAGTCCTCCCTTGAGGCTACTTCCTTATTAAGCAGTTATGCTTGGTCTCATGACAGCTTTTTGGGATGGGTTTTGAATTTCTAATTGGCTTGAAGCTCCATATTCTTTTGCATGTTTGAAGATTCAGTTGGAGACTATGGGACAAGTTTTGGTAGGGATAGATGTTACTAGTACTGTATCAGGAATTGGTATTGTGCTTCTCTTTGCAAGCTTGAAAGTCTTTTTCCTTTCCAATTGGAGGCTCCTAAGCCCTTAACAAATGAATGCTTCTCTATAAGGTCACCAAAAATATCCTCAACAAGCATTATTTTATACCACATACTTCCATCACTGAATTAGTAGACTCAGAATTTATGTTCTTCCAGGAAGACACAAAATGAGGGTGTGGCCTAATCAGTGCCTAAGGTCTCTCATGTGACTGGCAAGAAAAATTCTCATCCAGAGACACTGTAGGAGGGAGCTGACCTCTGGGTGATACAAGGGAAAGCTATATGCAAAACACACATATTAACCAGCTCTAAAAACACTGTAGTTCAAAGGAGCAGCTCCGATCTCCCCATTGATTCTCTCTCTCTCTCTCTCTCTCTCTCTCAGAAAACACTCATTCAGGTCCCTTGATCATTGGTTTAATAATCAATTTGACAATGTTTTCCTTCTTAAACAGGGCTGTCATAGTGGAAGTTGATAGTTACTTGTGTCTTTATTTTTTGGGGTTTTTTTTTTTTTTGGTACGGGGGGATCAAACTCCAGTCCTTGTGCTTGCACAGCAGGCAGCTAAACCACTGAGCTAAATCCCTGGCCCAATTACTTGTGTCTTTAGAGGCATGTTTTATTTAGGACCAGGAACTCACCCTGAAAAAGCTTTTAGTCTTGTCTATCTGCCCTTTGGATAGTGAGGATTTGTGAAATAGTGATCTCTACTCCCTTTCTCCTCCCTTCTCCCCTCAGGAATGTAACACCAGGTGTGGGGGACTGACTATTATTAAGGTAGGGTCATTAGAGCACAGATGATTTCACTGATAGAACTGAAAGTATTCATAAATTTTCTATGACTTTGATAATAATTTAAAATGAAACAGATATTAAGGGAGCCAAAGCCACAAACTCCTGTCTCCAGAGGATTGCCTCTCACCTGCCATGATTTCTCTCCAGAACCTGTTGCCAGGCTAGCAACTGAGTTGTATATTCAGAGTTTGCTAACTGTGGGCTGAAAAACAAGCAGCTTATAGCTAAGTGTGAGATAAGCAGTTACAAGACCATGAGGAAGGGTGCGCAGGTACCAGTAGAAGAAGAAAATCCAGTCTGGCCACTTCCTCAAGCACCTTCAGTTCACTGTTGCTGGCACTGGATGGGGTCAGACCTAATGAATATCTTAGGTAAGGGGGTACAGAACAAGCAGGAATGGGCAAGGGCACCTCCTCTCCACTATTTTCCTTTCAAAATGGGAGAGGACTGTCATTGGTAGACAGCTGCAACAGTGTGGCTTGTGGCCAGGACAGACCTTCATCTTCACCCACCCTTTGGAATGCATTCTTAATAAGAGTCATTTGAATCTCAGAAAAAAGTCACCTAGTCTCTCTCCACTTGGTCTGAGAACTCCCTGAAAAATAAGATATTTGCCAAAAAATTGTATAAATTACAACACTGTACCTTTAACAGCCTGGCTTTTTTTAAAATTAATTTTATTGGTACATTTTATTGGTACATTTTAGGTATATAATTTGTGTACATTTATCATTGGGTGCTTGTACCCGTACATGATATATCTTTGTTCTTATTTTTTCCCCATTACCTGTGCGCCCTTCACCCCCTCCACCCTTCTCTATTTACATAGATTTCATTTCCATTTTTTTCTTTTCTCATAGTTTTTCCTTTCCCTCTTTTCTTTTCCCCTTCCCCTCCCTTCACTCCTTTGTCTGTGGACCTTTTTTTCCTATTTCAAAGTATCAATTATTCATTTTAACCATTTTAACTCTTGTTTACACTATCAGTTTCTCACACTAGAGAAACTATTTGGTATATACACATGTGTGTCCTGTTTACTTCACTTAAGAGTATGGCCTCGATATGCATCTATTTAGCTATAAATGACTCTAGTTTTTTATTCTTCATGGCTGAGTAGTACTCCATTTTATTAAAAAAACACATTTTCTTTATACAGTTTCCAGTTAATGGGCACTTGGGCTGCTTCCAAGCTTTAGCTATTACAAACTGTGCTGCTATGAACATGAGTGCACATATATCACTGTGGTATGATTCTTTTAATTCTTTTGGGAAGATACCCAGCAGGGGAATAGCTGGATCAAATGGGACCTCTAGTCCTAGTTCTTTGAGGTATCTCCATACTAATTTCCACAGTGGTTGCACAAGTCTGCACTCCCACCAACAATGGAGAATGGTTCCTTTCTCCCCTCAACCCCATCAGCATTTGTTATTGGTTGATTTCTTGATAGCAGCCATTCTTTGTGGGGTGAGGTGGAATCTCAGTGTTGCTTTCATCTGCATCTCTCGAATGATGAGTGATGTTGAACATTTTTTCATATATTTGTTTGCTGCTTTTACTTCTTTGTCTGAGAAATGTCTGTTCATTTCAGATGCCCATTTTTGAATTCAGTCTTTGAATTTAGGAGGTTTGATTTTGTTCAGTTCTTTATATATTCTAGATAGTAGTCCTTTGTCTGAGGTACAGCTGCTAAAAATTTTTTCCCACATTGTAGGTTCTCTCTTAGCTCTGTTGCTGGTTTCTTTTGCAGTGCAGAAGCTTTTTAATAAGATGAGATCCCAGTTGTTCATTCTTTCTGCTAGTTCCCGTGCTGCTGAGGTTTTGTTCCTAAAGTCTTTTCCTATCCCAATGTCTTCAAGACTTCTACCTAACTTATCTTCCAGCAAGTTTAGTGTTTCTGTCTTAATATTTAGATCTTTTATCCACTTTGATCTTAGTTTAGTGCATGGTGATAGGTATAGGTCTAGTCTTAATCTTTGGCAGGTTGAAATCCAATTTTTCCAACACCATTTATTAAATAGGCTATCTTTCGTCCAATGATGGTGGTTGGCTCCTTTGTCAAACATGAGGTGGCTGAGTGTGTCTGGAGTTGTTTCTGCATCTTCTAATCTATTCCACTGATCCTCAGGTGTGTTCCTTTGCCAGTACCATGCTGATTTTATCACAGTAGCTTTGTAGTATAGTTTCAAGTTCAGGATTGTGATACTCCCAGCCATGTCTCTGTTGCTTAGAATTGCTTCAGCTATTCTAGGTCTCTTATGGTTCCAAATGAATTTTTGGATTGTTTTCTCTAGTTCTGTGAAGTATATTGTTGGAATTTCAATTGGCATTGCATTGAATCTATATAGTAGTTTTGAAAGTATGGCCATTTTCATATATTGGTTCTTCCTACCCAGGAGCAAGGGATGTCTTTCCATTTTCTTGCATCCTCTTTGATCTCTTTTTTCAGAGTGCTGTAGTTTTCAGTTTAGAGTTCTTTTGCTTCCTTTGTTAGATTGATTCATAGACTCACAACTTCAGTAGGGCATCCACAGCCCTGCCTGTCTGCAGCAGACTGATTTGGCATGTTCTGCATGACTCGCGACCTCAGTAGGGCCCAGCCTGGCTTTTTAGAGGGAACATTTACAAGTGGCAATAAAAACAATAATTTTGGCTATCAGCTGTGTCTATCTAATAGCTATGGCTATCAAAACAAAAGTTTACTTTTGTAACTGTATAGAAGACCCCAAGAAGCCTGTATTGTGGATGACGGCTATTCCAAGTTTAAGATGAAGCATCAACCTAGGGCCTGGCCCTTCTTAATACAGTCCTTGCTTTCACAGTGTAAAAGGGTTTTTTCCCTCTTTGTCTCTTTGCCATTCTGATTCTTATGGTTGTTATTAGAAGAAATCTCTGCTAAGAATCACCTTAAAAGTGCTAAATGATGACTTATAAGAAAAGTTCTGACTAGTCTATTTATAGTTACAAACCTAAAACTATAAAAGAGTTATTGTAGTTCAACTTGTTCAATACAATCTAAGAATGAATTCTGTTTTAAAAGGAATTGTTTTGTGTGTTCTATATGCTTGTCCATATTCCTGTTTATGTTAATAACCAGTTAAAGAACCTACAACTGCTTCATTAAATATTTTTAAGTTAATATAAATTTTTTATTTTTCCTTTTATTTTTTGCCCATGTGAACTTCTGCCCTTTTGGGCATTTCCATGGAATAACAGTCATATAGGTTTTGGGTGGGAGCCAAACTCAGTAAACACATTAACAGATGAAGGTTGATAGGCTTGAAACTTGCATAGAACTTACAAATAAAAGCATTAAGTTTTGATAACATGAAGGTTATATATTATTTAGGTTAATATGTATATTTCTTTGTGTTTACTTTTTGTAAAAATTATCCTCTAAAAATTCTACTTAAGTTGCCTTACAGACAGACACTCATGATATTAGCTTAAATGCTGTGGTTTGTATAGCTCCAGGGTAGGCTAATTTTATTCAGTTGATAAGAGTAAAGATACTTTTAATGCTGGTAATATGTTTCCATCCAGATTGTTAGATAGCCAAAGCAATATTAAAAATTAGTTTTATAAGTGGAATGTCTATTATTATCTGTGTATAATAACTTCAGAGTGTTTCTTGGTCAAAGATTATCTATCTATCCAGATTAAAAAGTGTTAACTATTATAATATGGTCCTTATGATTCATCAAAGGTAACTGTTAAGATAACTAATTGGGGAGGTCCTGAGTCACGCAGAAGACGCTTAATCACCCTGCTGCAGACAGGCAGGTCTTCCCACACCCTAAAGAGGGCCCCAGTCGCTCAGAACACAGGCTGAATCAGCCCGCTGCAGACAGGCAGGTCTGTGCACGCCCTACCGAGGTCGTGAGTCGCGTGGAAGACATCAAATCACCCCGCTGCAGACAGGCACCCACCTGATTCCACACTACAAAGACGCAGAGGACACCAGACCACCAGAACAAGGTACTGAGTCCCTCTGTTCCCGGCCCAGAGGTAGGGGCCTCTGAGCTGCCTTCCCACTGCTCCTGGTCCAGAGGAAGGGGCTTCCCGGTCACCATCCCTCCTGCTGCTCCAAGTCCAGAGGAAAGGGCTTTTGGGCCACCTTCTGTCCTGCTCCTCCTGGCCCAGAGGAAGGGGCTTCCAGGCCACCATACCTCCCACTGCTCCTGTCCCAGAGGGAGGGGCTTCTGAGCCACCATCCCACTACTCCTGGTCCAGAGGAAGGGGTTTCCCGGCCACCAACCCTCTGGCTACTCCCAGCCCACAGGAAAGGGGTTTGGGTCACCATCCCTACCGCTGCTCCCGGCCCCTGTCCCACGTCACCCAGTTCAGAGGAGGTAATTCGTGCAGGCACTAACAGCCCCCCGCCCCAGTTGAAATGAGAAAACACGTAAATAAGTCTCAAAACCAGACTTCCAGATCACCTACAGCAGCCCCAAAGGGAAATGAGATGGAACACTCTGATACTCAACCACCTGGACCCACTGAACTGGAAACAAAAGGGGATCTGGAAAAAAGGAAATCAGAAATAATTTCTCAGATAACAGGAGAAATTGTGCCCCTAGTGCAAGACATGATTAATAAATCTAGAGAGGAGCTCAGGAACATGATGGAATCCCAACATAAGAAACAAATGGAATCCATAAAACAGATGCAAATAGATTTCCAGGAGATTAAAAACTCCATAGAAAGTCTTCACAGCAGAATGAGCCAATGTGAGGACAGAATTTCAGATATAGAAGATAAGATTGCAATTAATGACCAGGAAAAGAAAAATTGCTTCAAAATTTTAAGGGAACATGAGAAATCAATCCAGCAGCTGCTAGATGATGCAAAGAAGAAGAACATAAGACTCATTGGGCTCAATGAAGAAACAGGAGAGTGTGCAGATGACATAAAAAATCTCTTCACAGAAAGAATGGCAGAAAACTTCCCAAGCAGGGGAAAAGAGAATGACATACAGATAAGTGAGGCATATAGGACTCCAAATAGCCTTGATCAAAAAAAAAATCTACACATAGGCATATAATTGTTAAGATTCCAGAAACACAACAGAAGAACAAAGTTCTCCAAACAGTCAGAGAAAAGAAACAAATCACATTCAAAGGAAAGCCCATCAGAATCACAGCAGACTTCTCAACACAAACCATCAAGGCAAGAAGAGCTTGGAGGGACATATTCCAAGCCCTAAAAGAAAACAGCCTCCTAACCAGATGGATGTACCCTGCAAAACTATCTTTCAAAATGGATGGAGAAATAAGATACTTTCATGACAAAGAGCACCTTAGGAACTTCGTGAATACCAAACCAGCACTCCAAAGAATTTTACACAATATCCTAGGAAAAGACATTGAGGATCACAACCCAAGGAAACAAAGCAGAATGAACCCATCTGGCATGACAAGAAATTAAATGTAAAGGAGGAGAACCCAACAAAAAGAAAAAGTCATGGCAATGACAAGTCAATACATTTCAGTTATAACCATCAACGTTAATGGTCTCAATTCACCAATCAAAAGAAATAGACTGGCAGAATGGGTCAAGAAGCAAACTCCAACAATATGCTGCATACAAGAAACACACTTAATTCAAAAGGAAACTCATAGACTGAAAGTTAAAGGGTGGAAAACAATTCTGCATGTGACAGGAACCCGATAAAAAGCAGGACTAGCTATCTTCTTGGCAGATCAAGTAGATTTCAAACCAAAACTGATTAAGAGAGACAAAGAAGGACACTACATCCTTGTAAAGGGAAGAATCCAAGAGGAAGAGATGACAATCATAAATATCTATGCACCAAACACTAGTGCACCCAACTCTATAAAACAAATACTAACAGACATGAAAAGTCATATATGCACTAATACAATTGTAGTGGGGGACCTCAACACCCCACTGTCACAAATAGATAGATCAACTAGACTAAAAATAAGTAATGAAATACTAGAACTCAATCAAACTCTTGAACAAAAGAACTTAACATGTTTACAGAGTCTTCCACCCCACAAAATCAGAATACACATTCTTCTCAGGTGCACATGGGTCATTCTCCACAAGAGGCCACATACTCACACATAGAACATGTTTAAGTAAGTGTAAAGGAATTGAAGTTATCCCCTGTATATTATCAGACCATAGTTGGATGAAATTGGAGATCCATAGCAAAAGAAAATGGAAAAATTTCATAAGCACGTGGAAATTGAACAACACACTTCTGAATAACCAATGAGTCACAGAGGAAATTAAAGAAGAAATCAGACAGTTCCTTCAATTAAATGACAATGACAATACAACATATAGGAATCTATGGGACACAATGAAAGCAGTCTTATGAGGGAAATTCATAGCAGTGAATACACATATTAGGAAAACAGAACAAGCCCAATTAAACAACCTGATGCTGCACCTCAAGATTCTAGAAAAAGAAGAGCAGGACAACCCCAAAGCTCATACAAGGGAGGAAATTATAAAGATCAGAGGAGAAATCAATGCAATGGAGACTAACAGAACGATACAAAAAATCAATGAAGCCAAGAGTTGGTTCTTCAAAAGAATCAACAAAATTGACAAACCTTTAGCCAACCTTGTCAGAAAAAGGAAAGAAAAGGCCCAAATCCTTTCAATTAGGAATGAAAAGGGTGAAATTACAACAGACCCAGCAGAAATCCACAGGATCATCAATACCTCCTTCCAGAACCTATACGCCAGTAAGATGGACAGCACAGAAGAAAAGGACAGATTCCTAGATACATATGAATTACCAAAGTTGAACGAAGAAGACATACAAATTCTGAACAACCCAATATCAACCAATGAAATTGAAAATGTAATTAAAAACTTATCAACTAAGAAAAGCCCATGCCCTGATGGCTTCATTGCTGAATTCTACAAAACATTTAGAGAGGAACTGCTGCCACTGCTGTTTAAACTCTTCAAGGAAATTGAAAGGGAAGCAATACTCCCAAATTCATTCCTGGAAGCAAGCATCACCTTGATCCCCAAAGCAGAGAAAGACCCAACTGAAAAAGAGAACTATAGGCCAATCTCACTAATGAACATAGATGCAAAAATCCTTAATAAGATACTGGCAAACAGAATGCAGAAGATCATCAAGAAGATCATACACCCTGAGCAAGTGGGTTTCATCCCAGGGATGCAGGGATGTTTCAATATATTAAAATCAATTAATGTAATACACTATATCAATAAAGCCAAGGACAAAAACCATATGATTATCTCTATAGATGCAGAAAAAGCATTTGACAAAATCCAACATGCATTTATGATAAAAACCCTACAAAAAATTGGAATAGATGTTCTCTACCTCAAACTGATAGAAGCCATCTATGAAAAACCAACAGCCAATATCATACTAAATGGTCAAAAACTGATATCCTTCACACTAAAATCAGGAACAAGACAAGGATGTCCGCTATCACCACTCTTGTTCCATATAGTTCTGGAAACATTAGCCACAGCAATTAGACAAGAGAAAGAAATGAAAGGAATAAAGATAGGTAAGGAAGAAGTCAAATTGTCATTATTTGCAGATGACATGATACTCTATATAGAAGACCCCAAGAACTCCACCAAAAGACTTCTAGACTTAATAATCAAATTCAGTCAAGTAGCTGGTTACAAGGTCAACACACAAAAATCAATAGCTTTCCTCTACACCAATGACAGACTCACTGAGAGAGAAATAGGGCAAATAATTCCTTTCACAATAGCATCCAAAACCTGAAATACCTAGGAATCAACCTAATGAAAGAAATCAAAGACCTCTTCTCTGAAAACTATGGCACTCTGAAAAGAGAGATTGAAGATGATATCAGAAAATGGACAGACATCCCCTGCTCCTGGGTAGGAAGGATTAATATAGTGAAAATGACCATACTTCCAAAACTGCTCTATAGATTTAATGCAATTCCAATAGAGATCCCAGCAGCATACTTCACGGACCTTGAGAAAACAATCCAAAAATTCATTTGGAACAAGAAGAGACCCAGAATAGCAAAAGCAATTCTAGGTAACAGAGATATGGCAGGGGGTATCACAATCCCCAACCTGCAACTATACTACAAAGCTACTGTGATAAAAACAGCATAGTACAGGCAAAGAAACAGACCTGAGGACCAGTGGAACAGATTAGAAGATGCAGAAACAATGCCGGACACACTCAGCCATATCATCTTATGAAGAAATGACTGTGTCACCCTGGTATGTGCCCTTGTAAGACACATTTCTAGACATACACATCTCTTATTCTCTAGGGGATTCAGTGGGGCAAGGTGCTCAGCAAATGGCAAAAACCTAGTGTCCATGGTTCTGGACCAATAGCCCACAGCCCTGCTTCTCATGGAGTGACTTATTTCCTTCAGTCTCTGATCTGTTGTCCTTGCAGAGAAATGTGAAAAGATGAGAATAATTTGAAATTATAGAGTCTTTGGTGGAAAAATATGTCCCCAAATTTGTACTTGAACCATATGGTACTGTAATTTTTACATTTAATATTATAAGATTCTGGCATATAGAAATCTTTTTATTATTTTCTATGTAAGAAACATTATAAATAATACTTTTTGAACTTGCTCTCTGGTATATAGTGAGTTTCAACATATAATTTTTAGTGAATATAGGAGTGAATGAAGTAAACCTGTCACATAACTCAATTATGTGATTTTAAATAATTTCCCTAGGAAAAATATAACAATAGCTATTGTATATTCTAGGTAGATAACTTTATAGATGTTTTTTCCCATTTATCTTTTAATTATTTCTTGCTCCATTATTTTTTACCCCCACTACCTCTTTTCTCTCTCTAAACACACACATACACATACTCACACACAAGTATATATGTTTATGTTTATATGTAAAATAAAATACGTAATTATAAATGTATATAATCTTTCAATGCCCATATGCTTTCCTTTATAATCCACCTCTCTTTCAGTCCCTGCTATAATTTTAATGTGTGCCCCCTAAAGCTTAAGAGATTAAAATTGGAAACATAATGCCTAATGAAACAGTACTAAGAGAAAAGATCTAATGAAAGGTGGGGGCTATGAGGGTGAGTGAATGGATTAATTCTCTTACCACAGGAGTGAGCTCTTTTAGAAGGAGGAAGGACTCCTTTTTTTTCCCTTACCCTTTCTTTGTCCATTTCCCATGGGACAACAGAGCATCAAGGTCCTCACCAGCTGTCAGCACTTCAGTCAAGGATTTCACAGACTCTAAAACCATAAGCCAATACATTTCTGTTCATTATACATTATCTGGTCTATGTTACTGTATTATAGTAGCACAGAAAGGACTAAGACAATGTCTCAATGCCCTCTTTTCTCATGTTTCCTTTTATTCTCTCCTCCTTTTCACTTGGTGTTTCTATGTTCCCTTGCCTAAAGTCCATGTATCTCTTGGATTTCATTCCTACTCCACATGAATCATTGGTTCTTTGTTTCTCTTAGCTTATTTTATGTTGCTATAAAAAAATACAACAGACTGTATAATTTCTAAAAATGAGACATTTAGGACTCACAGTTCTAGAGACTGGGAGGTCAAATATTGACTTGCCAGTATCTGTGGAGGGCTTTTCTTGCTGTATCATGTGACAAAGGGCAACATATGGGGAGAGATAATGTAAAAGAGCAAGAAGGCAGAAGCAAGAGAAGAGCTTGCTTTTATAAAAAAGCCACTCTCAGGGTGATTAATCAGCTTCTTCAGTAATGATATTAAACCACTCATGAGAGCTGTGCCCTCATAACCTAATTGCTTCTTTGTATTTTTTGTATTAAATTCTTTTATTGGTACATTGTAGGTATACAACACAATTACATTTCTCATTGGGAATTGTACCTTTACATAATGCATCTTGGTTCTTATTTTTTCCCCATTCCTAGCCCTCCCTTCACCCCCTCCACCCTTCCCTATTTACAAAGACTATTTCCATTTTTTCCATTTCTCATCATTTTTCCTTTCCCTTCTTTCCTTTCCCCTGCCCCTCCCACTACCCCTACCCCTTTGGACCTTTTCTTCCTATTTTACATTATCAGTTATTCATTCTAATCATTGGTATATTTTAGGTATACAATATAATGACATTCATCATTGGAAATTTGCACCTTTACATAGTCTCTCGGTTCTTATTTTTCACCCTCTCCCAGCCCTCCATTCAACCCCTCCATTCCTCCCTATTTACAAAGATTTTGTTCCTATTTTTCCATTTTCTCATATTAATCCCATTCCCTTCTATCCTTTCCCCTAGCCCTCCCACTTCCTTCCCCTTTGCCACTTTTCTTCCTATTTCACATTACCTATTATACATTTCGTCCTTATTCACACTTTCAGTTTCTGACACCAGAGAAACTATTCGGTATTTACACATGTGTGTCCTATATATTTCACTTAAGAGTATGGTCTTGATATGCATCCACTGAACTATAAACCCCAAAGCCCATACAAGGGAGGAAATTATAAAGATCAGAGGAGAAATCAATGCAATGGAAACTAAGAGAATGATACAAAAAATCAATGAAGCCAAGAGTTGGTTCTTCAAAAGAATCAACAAAATTGACAAACCTTTGGACAACCTTGTCAGAAAAAGGAAAGAAAAGGCCCAAATCCTTGCAATTAGGAATGAAAAGGGTGACATTACAATAGACCCAGCAGAAATCCAGAGGATCATCAATACATACTTCCAGAAACTATACACCAATAAGATGGACAACACAGAAAAAATGGACAGATTCCTAGATACATATGAATTACTAATGTTGAACAAAGAAGACCTAAAAATTCTGAACAATCCAATATCAACCAATGAAATTGAAAATGCAATTAAAAACTTATCAACTAAGAAAAGCCCGGGCCCTGATGGCTTCATTGCTGAATTCTACAAGACATTTAGAGAGGAACTGCTGCCACTACTGTTTAAACTCTTCAATGAAATTGAAAGGGAAGCAATACTCCCAAATTCCTTCCTGGAAGCAAGCACCACCTTGATCCCCAAAGCAGAGAAAGACCCAACTGAAAAAGAGAACTATTTGCCAATCTCACTAATGAACATAGATGCAAATATCCTTAATAAGATACTGGGAAACAGAATGCAGGTGGTCATCAAGAAGATCATACACCCTGATCAAGTGGGATTCATCCCAGGGATGCAAGGATGGTTCAATATATTAAAATCAATTAATGTAATACACTATATCAATAGAGCCAAGGACAAAAACCATATGATTATCTCCATAGATGCAGAAAAAGCATTTGACAAAGTCCAACATGCATTTATGATAAAAACCCTACCAAAATTGGAATAGATGGTCCCTACCTCAAACTGATAGAAGCCATCTATGAAAAATCAACAGCCAATATCATAATAAATGGTCAAAAACTGAAATCCTTCACACTCAAATCAGGAACAAGACAAGGATGTCCACTATCACCACTCTTGTTCAATAGTTCTGGAAACATTAGCCATGGTAATTAGACAAGAGAAAGAAAGAAAAGGAATAAAGATAGGAAATGAAGAAGTCAAATTGTCATTATCTGCAGATGACATGATACTCTATATAGAAGATCCCAAGAAGTCCACCAAAAGTCTCCTAGACTTAATAACCAAATTCAGTCAAGTAGCTGGTTACAAGGTCAACACACAAAAATCAATAGCTTTCCTCTACACCAATGACAGGCTCACTGAAAGAGAAATAGGGCAAATAATTCCTTTCACAGTAGCATCCAAAAAACTGAAATACCCAGGAATCATCCTAACGAAAGAAATCAAAGACCTCTTCTCTAAAAACTATGGCACTCTGAAAAGAGAGATTGAAGATGATATCAGAAAATGGACAGACATCCCCTGCTCCTGGTAGGAAGGATTAATATAGTGAAAATGGCCATACTTCCAAAGCTGTTATATAGATTCAATTCAATTCCAATTGAGATCGCAGCAGCATACATCATAGACCTTGAGAAAACAATCCAAAAATTCATTTGGAACAAGAAGAGACCCAGAATAGCAAAAGCAATTCTAGGTAACAGAGACATGGCAGGGGATATCACAATCCCCAAACTGCAACTATACTACAAAGCTACTGTGATAAAAACAGCATGGTACTGGCAAAGAAACAGACCTGAGGACCAGTGAAACAGATTAGAAGATGCAGAAACAACGCCAGACACACCCAGCCATCTCATCTTGGACAAAGGAGCCAAACACCCTCACTGGAGGAAAGATAGCCTCTTTAAGAAATGGTGCTGGAAAAATTGGGCTTCAACTTGCCAAAGATTAAAACTAGACTTATATCTCTCACCATGCACTAAACTAAAATCAAAATGGATTAAAGATCTAAATATTAAAATCGAAACTCTGAACCAGTTGGAACAGAGGTTAGATAGAACCCTTGAAGACATTGGTGTAGGAAAAGATTTCATGAACAAAACCTCAGTTGCCTGTGAACTAGCACAAACAATCAACAAATGGGATCTCTTCTTATTAAAAGGCTTCTGCACAGCAAGAGAAACCATCAGCAGTGTGAAGAGACAACCCACAATGTGGGAAAAACTCTTCACCTGCTCTTCCTCAGACAAAGGTCTGCTACCTCCAATCTATAAAGAATTTAAAAAGATCAGACTTCCCAAATTTAAAGACCCAATCCGAAAATGGGCATCTGAAATGAACAGACATTTCTCAGACAAAGAAGGAGAAATAGCAAATAAATACATGAAAAAATGTTAAACATCACTGGTCATTTGAGAGATGCAAATGAAAACAACACTGAGATTCCACTTCACTCCAGAAAGAATGGCTGCTATCATGAAATCAACCAATATGAAATGCTGGTGGGGGGCTGTGGGGAAAGAGGAACCCTGCTCCACTGCTGGTGGGAGTGTAGACTGGTGCAACCACTGTGGAAATCAGTATGGAGATACCTCAAAGAACTAGGACTGGAAGTCCCATTTGACCCCACTATTCCCCTGCTGGGGATCTTCCCCAAAGAATTAAAAGAATCATACCACAGTGATATATGTGCACCCATGTTCATAGCAGCACAATTTATAACAGCTGAAACTTGGAAACAGCCCAAATTCCCATCAACTAGAGACTGGATAAAGAAAATGTGGTATTTTTATAAAATGGAGTACTACTCAGCCATAAAAAATCAGGAATGAGAGACATTTATAGCTAAGTGGATGCACATTGAGGCGATACTCTCAAGTGAAATAAATAGGACACACATGTGTAAATACCAAATACTTTCTCTGGTGTGAGAAAGTGAATGTGTAAACAAGGACTAAATGTATAATAGGTCATGTGAAATAGGAAGATAAGAGGCAAAGGGGAAGGAAGTGGGAGGGCTAGGGGAAAGGACAGAAGGGAATGAGATTAATATGAGAAAATGGAAAAATAGGAACAAAATCTTTGTAAATAGGGAGGACTGGAGGGGTTGAAGGGAGGGCTGGGCAAGGGTGAAAAATAAGATCCCAGAGAGACTATGTAAAGGTGCAAATTTCCAATGATGAATGTCATTATATTGTATACCTAAAATGTACCAATGATTAGAAGGAATAATCGATAATGCAAAATAGGAAGAAAAGGTCCAAAGGGGTAGGGGTAGTGGGAGGGGCAGGGGAAAGGAAAGAAGGAAAAGGAAAAATGATGAGAAATGGAAAAAATGGAAATGAAGTCTTTGTAAATAGGGAAGGGTGGAGGGGGTGAAGGGAGGTCTAGGAATGGGGAAAAAATAAGAACCAAGATGCATTATGGAAAAGTACAGTTCCCAATGAGAAATGTAATTGTGTTGTATACCTACAATATACCAATAAAAGAATTTAATACAAAAAGAAAAGATAACAAAGTTACATAAAAGTTTATGTCATTTAATATTTTGTAATTAGATAAGGATAACTGACTAAAAAGCTATTTTATATAATGGAAATTGCAATGTTTTTCAGAGATAATAAGAAAATCTTATTATTCTAATATTATAATGTCATCATGATTGTCATGCTAAAATGCTATTTCCCTCGATCTCAAATTTTCTCTGTAAAACTTTATAATTTTTATCTTTTAACATTCCACCAGAATTTGACTTCTAACACAACCATGACTGATAAAAATAGCAGTTCTCTGGTCATAATTTATATTTCAAGGTAATTGATATCCAGATAAGATTTTGATAGTTAAACATACTATTGCCACTTCAATATTAGTGTAACTGATTTTTGGTTGTGCAACAACAAATGTTTGGAGATAAGTACTAAAAAAATTAACTGGGCTAAGTGGACAGCCAGTGTTTTGTACCTGGCCCTCCAGGGTCAACAAAGACCCAGAAGGTGAGAGGATTTATCTACAGTATCCTACAACACTTCTTAGTTATGCAACTTCCTGAGCAGGGAGATTGTTGGATCCCAAACGATGAGTCAACCAATATACAGTGTGCTAAAATGGAGGCTCAACAAAGAGGTAAACATCTCCCATGCTTCCATGTGGAAGCATATGGCCAAGCAAGATTGTGACACATTCTTGCAGATGACACTGATAGAGGAGCTATAAATCTCTGCGCATGGCCCCAAAAGTAACTGGTGAGGAACCTTAACTGACCTTGATATATTTAGCAAGAGATTAAATTTGATTAACACATATCTCACTTTAACCAGATCTTAAACACCCAGCAGAAAATCATAACCAAAAATATATATATAAAAGAATGATAGTAATATAGGCTAGATAGAGAAAGGAGAAGACTCCAATTATTACACTAGCCCCTGTTGGCAGCCTCCAGATACAACTGCAGCTTATTGTTATTATGGTTCAATGAGGGTAAAAAGCCACAGTGGCATCTATAGAAGCCCAGCAAGAAGCTCCAAATTTCTTATCTAAAATTGTCCTTCAAAATTGCAGACTTCTCTATCTTCTTATGGATAAAACTAGAGGGACTTGTACATTAATAAATAAAACTTGTTTTCTTCATATAAATAATTCACATCAGTTAGGCAAAGATCTTAAAACAATAAAATAAATATCTATCTTATAGAGAACCTTCATGAGGAGCCAGGTCTAGGACCCAGCTGGTTACAATCTCTACTTGAATACTTTAAAAACAGAAGCTGTACTTGGCTCTTTCCCCCAGTCTGTCTTTCCATTCTGGTGCTTATGCTTTGGTCATACTGCTTAATCTCTTAATAAAATTTATCTGTTCTTGCTTAAATGCTGTCAAATTCCAAATGATCATGCAGATGGAACCAACAATAAATGTGTTATACTTCTTTTACTGGTGCCACTAGGTTGATCTTCTGAACAAAGTTTATAATTGCTAACTTCAACATGACTTCTATACATGGCCCCTTTGATTAGCTCTCTGGGGAAAATCTCTAACTGCCATCTCCCCTACACAGACCCTTCTCAACCTGAAGTAGCTAGATTGAATCTTCACCCATTCTCCCTAACAGCAGTTAGGGATACCTCTCCAGACGGGGGAACATTATAGATAGCTAAGTTAGATAGAAATTAATAGACAAAGGTTTGACCCTTGAGGAATTCACATGCAAGCCTCTGTAGAGAAAAACAACTCTCTCAAGAGTCACTCTCAAGATAAGCACTTGAAATTAGAATGTAATTAGTACCACCTGATGTAGTGATCCCAGATAGGCATCCAACACAAGGGTAACTAAAACATCTGTACCCATTCCTTTCCAAGAATACCATTGTTCTTTTTATATAGCCTTGCTATATGATTAATTTCCCTAGTTGATCAATATTAACTAAGTGATTATACTTGTAATCCTATATGTTGATTGTAGTTTGACCCACATTTGTACCCATGCTGTAATTTTGCTGTATAAATTAGCCCTGACAAAGGGCCTCAGTGAGCACACACTTGGGATCCCTCTCAGAAATCCAGGAGGTTTTCTTTATCTATTTATTTTCAATAAAACTCTCCTAACTTTCTCTTTTGGTTCATGACTTTATTTCTTGATGTTGTGAGACCAAAAACTTGACACATCTGACATCTAACAGGTTGGAGTTATTTTTCTCATGTTATTATGACATACAAGCTGCAGAAAATAAGAACTCTAAACAAGGAGTTTGCTTATATCAGCAGTAAAATATTAGTCATATTTTAAGGCATTTTAATATTAATGTAAATTTTTAAAGATAACCAAAAAATATACAAACTGTAGTCCAATTCAGAATTTGTCTTCAGGTTAAATTTTTTAAAAATGATAAGTTGAATCTTACAATTCACTTCTTTCTTCTCACATGGTGAAAAATGTCATAATATTTAAATGATAATCACAAAGTTACATAAAAGCATTATATTCTCAGATATTTTCCTTTGGAGTATATGTCTTTATGAAGAAACAAACTGGCCCTTTCATTACAGTCCTAATTTACATAAAGATCATGAAAGAATGTATGGACAAGAAAATAATCAGAATCTTGCTTGATAGTTTTAAAATACATAAGATTCTCTATATGCTCCTTGCATAATCTGTATAGTTTTAGAACCAAACAGCTCTAAAGAGGAGAGAGTAGGAAGGGTAGGGTGGAATATATGTATACTGAATTTTCATTTAAACTGAGAATACTTTAAAGTCAGACTGTTAGTGTTATCAAATTGTAATTTACGATCAGTCTGTTATCTTTACACATTCTGGTAAGACACCTTAAGTCTGATTGATGAGAACATGCTTAAGGAAACCTTTGAGAAATCAGAGGACAAAAATAAAAGTAATAATAAAATATTTGACTTCTTTGGAATAAACTTTATTCTAACCTCAAATATGCCATTTGGTATACAGGGTTTTATTATTATTGTGACCGGCAGATATCCAATTTCACAGAAGTTTACAGTGAATCATTTTAAAGCTCATCAATGTCTTCATATTAATATAATTTTTCAGATTCTCTCCTTCCATCATTTGATGTAGCACATTTGTTGTAAGTGAATATTGTTTTATTCATCACAGTTTGTATGTTTATTTTGATGAGACATAAAAATATTGAATACTAGTTTCAAGATAAAGAACTAGATGCAATATTAGCACAGTTTGGATTGATCTATGTTGAGCTGTAACCTGGAACATAAAGTCTGGTACACAAACACTACCCAACGATAACATTGGAAGAGGTTATTTTACTAGTGTTTTTAGTTCTTCAATTCCCACCAACATGGTTGAGAATTGAGCCTTTCTTGTTCTTACAGTCGTCTGCATTTTCTTTCTTAGGAATTGATTTGTTTTATTCATGTATAATGTTTTTGTTCATATATGTCATGAAATTAATCATTATTTAGTTATTGGTTTGCTAACAGGTTTATTTGTTATCTCTACTATGGTCCATGAATTCCATAGGAACAGAGATTTCTCTTTTCTACTGTTATATCCTTAGCCCCTAATGCATGATAGATAATGAATAACTGTTGACTGAAGAGTCATGGATATAATCTATATTAGCAAAAGAAACAAGGTGTTCTCCAAAAGTAAGTAGTCTGTATATATAGATAAATAGTTACATTTGGTTTATATTTAATAAAATTTGTAGTCCAAATGTCAAGATATTTACCAATGCTTTTTGTAGGAATATGAAATTACATATGAATGCACATAAAAATATCTGTTACCATAGTTGCCTTTGTCTTTATCCTGGAGATTTCAGTCAACTTTCAGTGAATTTATTAGTAGTCACAACCAGTATTTAACAGGCTCTACAATAATACAGGTCTTCTAAGGAAAAGAGTAGATTATTAGAAGCTGATTTATTTTGAAAAATAATTTTAAGTGTTTTTTTGCGAATGTATTTATTTTTCTTTCTTCTACATGTTTCATTGAAATTGTCAGTAAAGGAAAACAGATTGGGAAAAATTTGTAACAGCACAGATGAGAAGAGTAACCTTCAATACATTTGAAATGTATGTGCATTTATGCTAGAATGAAGCTTGTATGAAGCATATATTTTCTTTTTAAAGCATATCAAAGCTTTTCTGAATTTAGGAACAATAGAAAGTACTGTAGTGCTATGCTTGCATGTCAATTTAGCTATGGAATAACCAGCAAAAATCACAAAGAACACTTGTTTATATTAAGAGCTGAAAAAAGAAGCAATAATGGCCACAACACATGACATGCAATTTTCACTGCTCTGCACATGACCACCAATGATCTTGAAATTGCTTTAAATATTAATTTCAGAATTACAAGTACATTTTCATGAGTAGACAAATTTGCAACTATAGAATCTAAAAATAATTACATGCTGCTGTATTTCCATTTAAAATTTTGCATCAATACTCAGAAATGAGACTGTCTCCACTGTTTTTTGATAAGACTCAGGCTCATTAAATGACCTGAGGCAGTATTGCTTCTTTTTCTTTTTCTTTTGAAGAATTTGTATATTATTATTATTGTTGATGTTTTCTTATATGATCTTTCAGTTTTTTATATAAATGACCTCAACATTTCAGCCAGAGAAAATTATTTTTATGTGGAATGGAAGGGAGGGAAGAGGGTAGATTTCAAAGTACAAACATAAACTTTCAAAATAGCTTTATGCTGCTCCATCCCAGGCTCCTAGGGCAGAGAAGCTCAGCCAGTCCCAGCACCCAGAAGGAAGCTCCCCCGCCACCATCCCAGGCTCCTAGGGCACAGAAGGTGAGCCAATTCCAGCACCCAGAAGGATGCTCCCCACCTTCATCCCAGGCTCCTAGGGCAGAGAAGCTCAGCCAGTCCCAGCACCCAGAAGGAAGCTCCCCCACTGCCATCCCAAACTCTTAGGGCACAGAAGGTGAGCCACATGGGTGCCAGAAGCACCCCCTCCCGTGGAAATGAGAAGACACATAAACAAGTCTCAAAAATAGACTTCTGGATCACCTAAAGCAACCTCAAAGGGAAACGAGATGGAACAATCTGATACTCAACCACCTGGACTCTCTGAACTGGCAACAAAAGAGGATCTGGGAAAAATGAAATCAGAAATAATTACTCAGATAACAGCAAAGATTGTGCTCATGGTACAAGACATGATTAATACATCTAGAAAGGAAACAGATAAAAAAATAGAGGATCTGAAGAACATGATGGAATCCCAACATAGGAAACAAATGGAATCCATAAAACAGATACAAACAGATTTCCAAGAGATTAACAACTCCATCAAAAGTCTGCACAGCAGAATGAACCAACATGAGGATAGAATTTCACATATAGAAGATAAGATTGCAATTAGTGAGGAGGAAAAGAAAAATTGCTTAAAAATTGTAAGGGAAAAGGAGAAATCAATCCAGCAGCTGCTAGACGATGCAAAGAAGAATAACATAAGACTGATTGGAGTCGATGAAGAAAGAGGAGAGAGGGCAGATGACATAAAAAAGCTGTTCACAGAAGTGATGGCAGAAAACTTCCCAAGGAGGGGAAAAGAACTTGACATACAGATAAGTGAAGCATATAGGACTCCAGCTAGCCTTAATCAAAAAAATTCTACACATAGGTATATAATAGTTGGGATTCCAGAAACCCAACAGAAGAAAAAAATTCTACAAGCAGTGAGAGAAAAGAAACAAATCACATACAAAGGAAAGCCCATCAGAATCACAGCAGACTTCTCAATGCAAACCATCAAGGCAAGAAGAGGTTGGACTAATGTATTTCAAGCCCTAAAAGAAAACAGCCTCCAACCCAGATTGATGGACCCTGAAAAACTATCTTTCAAAATGGATGGAGAAATAAGATACTTTCATGATAAAGAGCACCTCAGGAACTTCATGAATACCAAACTGGCACTCCAAAAAATTTTAGACAATACCTGAGGAAAAGACAATGAGGATCAAAACCCCAGGAAACCCAGCAGAATGAATCCATTGGGCATGACAAATTAAACGCAAAGGGGGAGAATCCAACAAAAAGAAAAATTCGTGACAAGGCTTTTAAAACTTGTAACTTCATCTCCCTAAGGAGTGTATAATTCAATCTTGTTATTGTACTGATTAGTATTTTTCTGATTCTAGAGTTGCACACCATTCCTTGTGCTATACTGGCTATCATCTTCTTACATCTACATTTTAATTGGGTTGTCTATTAATGAGCTCTAAGAATTCTTTATGTATTCTGGTCATAGGTTATATGCATTGTAAATATGGTCTGTTTAAGGACTACTTTTCCTTTTAAGGATGTCATTTAAAGTTCTAAATTTTGATGGAATCTCATTTATCAGTTTTTTTCTTCTATACATCATGTTTTTTGTATCCTAGGTAGTTCTTGCCTACCCTGAATTCATAAATATTTTCCCTTATAATTTCTTCTTAAAGTTTTATACTCTTAGGCTTTCTTATTTAGGTTCATAGATTCCCTTCAAGTTATTTTCATGTATGGAAAAAAAGGGTTGAGGTTAATTTTTCACATATGGATACCAGGTGTTCCAGTGCCATTTGCTGAAAACATTTATCTCTTCCTTGGCTCTTGAATTGAGTTTATATTCTATAAAATGCTAATGTTAAATAATCTTTCAAACTCAGTGGGCCATATATGTGTGGTTCATTTTCTAGATTCTCTGTTTTATTCCAATGATCTATAGGTCTTTCCTTTCACCAACACTGCCTTGATTACTGTAGCTTTAGAAGAAGTCTTAAAATTAGGTACTAAACATCTTACAACACTTTGTTTTTGTTTTTGTTTTTAACTTTTCTAGGTCCTTTGTACTCCTACATAACTTTTAAATTTCAATATCCAATTCTTCATTTATAGCAAGTATACACAGACCTGAATTTTCATGTATACCTTGTGTTTTCTAATCCTGTTAAATTCAAGTACAACTTCTAGGGGCTTCTAGATATTTCTTAGTATTTTCTCTGTAGATGATCATTTCATCTACATATAAAGATTTTGCTTCTGCTGTGCCAATCCTATCCTAGTTGTGTCATTTTATTGACAGATTATTTTGGTGGGGACTAGGTTTCAAAATTTAATGGACAGATAAAGAGTAAGCATATCTGCCCTTGTTCCCCACCTTAAAGAGAAAGCATTGTATCTTCTCCATCTATCTTCTCCAGGCATTCTCACTGGAAATATGGAGTACATGTCTTTAATCTGTTGAGAAGTTTCTGTTCTACTTCTAGGCTCCTGATAGCTTTTACCATGAACAGCTGTAGAATTTAGTCTTTCTCCAACTAGTGACAGGATCATATGGCTTTTTCCTTTCCTCTGTTAAAATGATGACTTTTGGGGGTGGGTCTTCCAATGCTGAACCAACACTGCCATCCCTATAATAAAACCACTTTCTACATCCTGCCAGATCTGACTTCTAATAGTTTGTTTTGTTAAACAAATTTCTATCTATGTTCATACTTTTTTCTTCTATTATCTTTATCCAGTTTTAGGATTAGCACAATGTTGAGTTCCTAAATGAAGGGAGAAGTGTTCCTTCTTTTTTCTGCTTTAATTGTTTGATATAATTTATCAGTTAAAATGTTTATGAGCCTGCTGTTGTCATATAGGTAGGTTTTCAGGCTAGAGATATACTTTCTTTAATAGGTGCTATTCAAATTTTATATTTCCTCCAGAGTTAGTTTCATTAATTTGTCTTCCAAGGTACTTCTTAGAAGTTGTCAAATTTATTTCAAAACAGATTTTTGGAATATGCTTTCTATATCCTTTTAAATTCTGTAAAATCTGTGGTAATGTCTTCTAGAGCTTAATATTGCAATTTAAAAAATATATAACTGATATTGTGTAACAATAAGAAAAGTTCTAAAAGAGCAGGGTAATTGGGAGGTGTAGGGGAAGGGAAAAAAGGGAAAGGAAAAAATATGAAAAGAGGAAAAAAAAATGGAAACAAGGTCTTTGTAAATAGGGAAGGGTGGAGGGGGTGAAGGAAGGGCAAGGGAAGGGGAAAAAAATAAGAACCAAGAGACTCATGTAATGGTACAAGATCCCAATGATTAATGTAACTGTATTTTATACCTAAAAAGTGCCAATAAACTTAATGGGAAAAAATAGTTTTATGCCTATTAATAGAATTTTTTAGTCATCTTTGAAAACTTAGAGGTTTTTAAAAGTTATTCCTATCATTTATATATTTTTAAATAACTTTATTATCAAACACACACACATACAAAAATTAAAACCATTCAAAGAAGAACAATGCAAGGGAAAAAATCTACAATAATATTCTAATACAGTAGAATTCATCCAAAACAAAACTGAAAAGCACTTAAACATTTTTCCATATAACTTCAAAAATCATCTCAAGCACCAACAAGACACCAGAGGATGTGATTTGTTTCAGAAAGATCTCCAAAACCAACACTGAACAAATAGTGGTCTGGAAAATAACTCCAGTTAGCTAGCAGACTCCACATAAGCCAAACTTCTCCCTAATTTAAATTTTGGTACAGTCATATGACACGTGATGGAAACACAATCCAAGAAATATGTTATTAGACAATTTCATTCATGTGTATCCTTAATCACACTATCAGTTTCTCACACTAGAGAAACTATTCAGTATTTACACGTGTGTCCTATTTATTTCAATTTAAGAGTATGACCTCAATATGCATACATTTAGCTATAAATGTCTCTAGTTTCTCATTCTTTATGGCTGAGTAGTACTCCATTTTACAAAAAAACCCCACATCTTTATCCAGTTTCCAGTTAATGGGCACTTGACCTGTTTCCAAGCTTTCACTATTACAAAGATTAAATTAAAGAAGATTTGTTTCCTTCTTTCAAATATTTAGAATGAGTTTTAAAAAATATTTTAATAAATATACAAAAAATGGAAGGCAATACTTTGTATTATTTAAGAATTTAAAGTCAAACCAGACTACCTATGTTGTATTCCTAGGTATGTTATTTCTTAGATTTTTTTCTGGTATAATCACTTAATTGGATGGCCATTTCTGTATCACTAAAGTAAGGCTAACACCATATTTAATGTGGTTATAAAATAAAGCTCAAGCATCAGTGGCTTGCAATTTTCCTTGTCTTCTTTTATAGAATATCAAAAGCATGACTGTATATCAATCTTCCTGTCTTCTTTAGATTAGTCAGAGTGAAACTGTTGATCCCTGCTTAGGCGTGGTCAGTGCTAACCTCATCCTGAAGCAGCCATAAGAAGATGAACTTTCAGCATCTCTGCATCCCTTCAGTATAAGGAACCAAATTTGGGGGTTTGGGAGGTGACAATAGGAGAAATAAAATTGTAGAAAGGATACAAGGAAAATCATATTTTAAAAATTATATTTTTAAGAAGACTGCAACTTCAGGGCACAATCAAAGTTACTCAAGTTAACTCTTTTGGTTTGTTTATGCTACTTATTTCCATGTCTATCACACCTAAAATCCCCTAAAAATACTCTAAGCCCATAAATTAGCTTACTTGGTAAAAAAAAGGGGGGAGGGTGTTGGAAGAAATCTGACCTTAAATAGCTTCAATGATTTCAAGGAATGATTTTAGGAAAATACTTGAGATCACCAGTCTTTAAAAAATGTATAGGCTAGGCCTTGCCTCTCCTGTATAAAATAGGTCATGCTTTCACCTGTAAAACAAGCCACTATCTTTCTATCTGTTGGTGAGACTATGCTTTTTCTCATAAGTCATGCAAAGCATTCTATAGGTAAAAAAGTTCAACAGATTTCCACCACCAAAAATATAAAAATTACTAATTATGGGCTATAGTATATCTCTCTGTAGAAGGTCCACATTTTACTCCTTTGAACATCTACTTTTAAAATCCTGACCAATTAACTCATTCATGATTCTTAAAAATAAGGCTTATAATAACTTGTTAGGGGTTTGTGATAATTCAATATTTTAATCTATGAAATATGTTCAAAAGAGCCCCTGACACAAAGTAAGTACTCAATAGAGGTCAAGGGTTATCATCTGTATCTAAGATAAAATCAAATTATGAAAAATAATCACAGCAAACCAGTTCTCATTTTCATCATAAAATTACTATCTAGTAATCAATGCAACTATGATGAGGTTGTGTTCTAAAATTTTGGTGTGTTTTTAGGTTTACCTGATGAATATGTAGTTTAAATATTATGAATTATGTGGAGGGACTCATAAAGATAAGTTTTTTCTTTATATTTTGTATTAGTCTTTTTTCCTTTTCATATATTTATGATTTACATTTATTCAGTAGTTTATGGATATGAAACATTGAACACCTGTTTATCTTTTTTATAAAATAATTGATCTATTTACATTGATCATCTTCTGTGGCATTATACTTAATATTTCTCAATATAATACTTTTGGGAAATAATGTATTTTTAAACTTTAAATAGGATATTGAGCATTATATAGTAAGAAAAAATGAGTTTTGTAATTGACTAAATAGGAATTTACAGATATTTAGTTTGAAATTTTTACTTCTATATCAAATATCAAATAAAACCCTCAGGTTACCAAATCTAATCTCTAAAATTTTTCAGAAAAGGCAATTAATATTTCAGGCAAAATGATAGAGTGTTCCAACCAACAACAACAGAATACATAATCTTCTCAGCAGCACATGTGCCTTTCTCAAAAATAGACCACATAATAGAGAATAATGCATGCTTAAGTAAATGCAAAAGAATAAAAATTATCTCATGGATATTATCAGATAATAGTGCAATGGACCTGGAAATAAATGGCAAAAGAAACCACATAAACAATACAGACAGAAGGAAATTAAACAATGAAGTTTTGAATAATCAAAGGGGCACACATGAAATTAAGGAAGAAAGTAGTTTCTACAATCAAATGATAATGCCAATATGACATACTGGAACCTATGGGATCCAATGTAAGCAATCCTAAGGGGGCAGTTTATAGCAGTGAATACCCAGATTAGAAAAACACAACAAGCTCAAATAAATAATGTAATGATGCACTTCAATGTCCTAGAAAAGCAAGAACAATCCAAAATCAAAGCTAATATGAAAAAAGGAAATTATGAAGATCAGGGCAGAAATTAATGAAATTGAGACGAAAATAAAAACAAAGAATCAATTAATTGAAAAATTGGCTCTTTGACAGATTAAACAAAATAGACAAATCCTTACCTTAGATAATCTTGCCAAAATAAGGAAAGAAAATACCCAAATAAGGCAATTAGAAATAAAAAGTGAAATAAAAACAGATTATGCTAAAATCCAGAAGATTATTGATAACTACTTTGAAAAACTCTACTCTGATAAAATGGAAAATCCATAGGACATGGATAAACTCATAGATGCATATAAACTACCAAAGCTGAACTAAAGAGATATAAAAATCCTGAATGAGCCAGTGTCAGTCAGTTAAACTGAAGAAGTAAGAAAATAAACTGTCAAAATATACAAAACTTTAGAGAAGATCCACTGCCACTACTCCTCAAACTCTTTAATAAAATAAAAAGGAGGCAGTACTCCCAAAGTCCATCATTACACTGATTCTAAAACCAGAAAAGGACCCAACCAAAATAACAGAACTGCAGGGCAATTTCCACATTGAACACAGATGCAAAAATCTTCAATAAGATACTGGCAAACACAATGCAGCAAATTATCAAAATATCATGTGGGCCGGGGATTTAGCTCAGTGGTTCTGATGCCTGCCTTACAAGCACAAGGACCCGAGTTTGATCCCCAGTACCAAAAAAAAAAAAAAAAAAAAAAAAAAATCATGCATCATGACAAAATAAGATTCATTCCAAGGATGCAGAGTTGGTTCAACATGCACAAGTCAATAAATGTAATACCACATAACAGAAGCAAAGACAAGCATCAGATTATTACCCTAAGAGATGGCAAAAAATAATCATTTGATAAAATCCAACACTTATTCATGATAAAAAAAAAAGCCCCGAGGAAAATAGGAATTGAAGGTCTTTATCTTAACATGATAAAAACCATCTATGACAAAGCAATGGCTGACATCATACTAAAGGGAGAGAAGCTGAAAGCTTTTCCCCTGAAATCAGGAACAAGACAAGGATGTCTACTGTCACCAATTCTATTTAATATAGTTCTCAAAACATTAGCTGGAGAAATTAGACAAAAGAAAGAAATGAAAGGGATATAGAGATGGAAGAAGTTAAATTATTATTTGCTGTTTACATGATTTCTCTACATAGGAGACCCACCCTCAAATTCACCAAGAGTCTTAGAACTAATATCCACATTCAGCAGTATAGCAGGATAAAAAGCCAGAGCTCAAAAATCAATAGTGTTCTTGCACGCCAACAACAAACTCACTGAGATAGAAATTAGGGAAACAATTCCTTTCACAGTAGCATCAGGAAAAATGAAATATTTAGGAATTAACCTAACCAAGGAAGTGAAAGACGTCTACAATGAAAACTATAGTGCTCGGAAATATTAGATTGAAAGGATATCAGAAAATGGAAAGATATACCTTGTTCCTGTATAGGCAGAAAAAATTTAGTCAAAATGGCGATACTTCCAAAACTGTTGTGTATATTTAATACAATCCCAATCAAAATACCAATAACATTCCTTTGAGAACTAGAGATGACAATCCTAAAATTCATATGGAACCATAAGAGACCTAAAATAACAAAAGCAATTCTTGGCAATAAGAGCAAGGCAAATGGTATCACAATCCCAGACTTCAAGGTACACTACAAAGCTACAGTGATAAAAACAGTATAACATTGTCAAAATAAACAAACTATAAATGAAGGTGTGTCAGCCTCCAATGGTTGCTGAGGCTGGAGTTTTGATTAAAGAATTTGCCACATTCACTGCACTGATAAGGCCGTTCACCTGTGTGAAGTCTCCTATGACTATTGAGGCTGGAACTTTTGCTAAACAGCCTCCCACACTCAATGCACTCATAAGGCCATTCACCAGTGTGAACTCTCTGATGTTTCATGAGGTCAGAGGTTTGGCTGAAGGCTTTCCCACATTCACTGCACCCAGAAGGCCATTCACCAGTGTGAACTATATAGTGTTGAATGAGCCTGGCAATGTGGCTAAAGAATTTCCCACATTCGTTGCTCTTATAAGGTCTTTCTCCAGTGTGAACTCTGCCATGCCTAATCAGACTGGAGTTGCAGTTAAAAGATTTCCCACATTCCCTGCATTCATGAGCACTTCTACCAGTGTGAACTCTTCTATGATAAATGAGGTTGGAACGCTGGCTAAATAATTTCCCACATTTGCTGCACTCATAGGGGTTTTCACCAGTGTGGACCCTCATATGTTGGATAAGTTTGGAGCTTCGGCTAAAGAATTTTCCACAGTAACTGCACATGTAGGGGCTTTCACCAGTGTGAACTCTCTGATGTTTCATAAGACTAGAGTGCTGACTAAAGAATTTCCCACACTCACAGCACTTATACAGTTTTCCTTGATTGTGAACTCTCTGGTGTTGCATGAGGCCAGAGGCATTGCTAAAGAATATCCCACACTTGCTACATTCATAGGGCCTCTCTCCAATGTGGACTTTCTGTTGATGAACAAGTGTGGATGTGTCACTGAAAGCATCCCTAGATTGACTGCTCTTGTTATGCTTTTGGACAGAGGGAAAATCTAATGCACCTTCAGAATTCTTGTGTACCTCCTCCACACTGGGAGTGATCTGACTCTGCACAAAGCCTCATGTGGCCACAAAGTCCTCCCTGCCCTCCACACACATGGAAGGGTTCTGTGATGTGTGGTCTGTGCAGGTCTTTACAGGAGAGGCCCTGCCCTCCTTTCTGGCAGGCTTGTTTGCATTCTTCTGCACCTGTTGCTGGAGAAGGTTTGGGTTGAACTTGAACCCTGTCCTATTTGCCTTATACACATAGGGCTTCTGCCTGGCATGTGTTGCTTGGTGTTCAGCCAGTCACAAAATGTCTTTCAAGTGTGGGCCACATGTGTTGTGGGGGTAGGTCTTCTGTGTGGACAAAGCTGTCTTGGGATTCCCATCCTGGGATATTCCTTGTACAGAAATACTTTGGTTAGAAGGTAACGCCTTACCCTCTGTTCTACAGGAAAAATCAGACCCAGGCCTGCCAAAAGCCCTTTTGCCATGGCTGAAGTCATAGACATTTGTCAGGCACTCAGGGTTCTTTCCCCATCTCGAGTTGGGCAATGACATGGCACCTGAAAGAGGTGAGCCCCAGAGAGGCTATGAGTGCAAAGTTCTCCACCATCACATCGCAGTACAGGAGTCTCTGTGCCTCGCTGAGCAGCCCCCACTCCTCCTGCACCAGGTCCCGCTGCACTGATCCAGACATCAGGCCCTCTGAACCCAGCCGGGCCTTCACTGCTGGCGACTGAGGTGGCTCCTGCGGGCTCAGCCCACCACGCACCCTGCCTTGTCCTCGGCTGAGGGTCACGCTCCGGGCTTCAGTCCCCCAGTCAAATGCACACCTCTGGACACCTACAAACACCCCAATTCCAGGGCTCGTGGCTGCTGCAAAGGCACAGGGCAGGGTCCGAGCCGAACTGCCTCTGCCGCGTGGTCCCCGCCAGCTGCAACCCTGGTCGCAGGGAACCTCAGACCCCTGTCCTGCGAAACTCCGCCCCCCGCGCACCGCCCCTGCCCGGGATTCCACATCTGCATCCCGCCCGCGGGAGGCGGCTGGGGCCGGCGGGGACCCTCAGGTATTTTTTTTGACAAAGGGGCTGAAGGAAAGATAGCCTATTTAACAAATGGTGCTGGGAAAACTGGCTATTCGCATGCTAAAGGTTTAACTTATACCCATAGATCTCATCATGCAATAAGCTAAAATAAAAATGGATTAAAGATTTAAAAATTAGAACAGAAACAATTTGCTGGAAGACAAAATAGGTAAAATTCTTGAAGACATAAGTATAGGTAAAGACTTTCTGAACAAAACTCCGGCTGCACAAGAAGTAACACCAAGAATCAACAAATGGAATCACATCAAATTAAAAAGCTTCTACATAGCAAAGGAAACTACTAACAGATTGAAGAGATACTCTACAGGACGGGAAAAAAATTTTGCCAGCTATTCTTCAGAAAAAGGACTGATGTCTACAATATGTAAAGAATTTAAAAATTAAACCCCACAAATTTAAACACCCAATTTAAAAATGGGCATCTAAAATAAATCGATGCTTCTCAGAGGAAGAAATACATTTGGAATAAAGATTTGAAATAATATTAAACATCAGTGGTCATTGAAGAAATGCAATTTAAAACAAGATTGAGATTCTATCTCACTCCAGAAAGAATGGCTAAAATCAAGAAATCAACCAATAACAAATGACAGTGAGGCTATGGGGATAAAGGAATACTTCTGTATTATTGGTGGGCCTGTAAACTGATACAATAACTATGGAAATCAGTATGGAGATTCTTCAAAAAACTCAAAGTAGAAATTTCATTTGACCCAGCTCTTTCACACCTAGGTATCTTCTCAAAAGACTTAAAGATATCATATCACAGTGGTATATTCATATCCATGTTTTAGCAGCATAATTCGTAAGAGGTAAATCTTGGAAACAGCCTATGTGTTCATCCACTGATCAAGGGATGAAGAAAATGTGATACTAATACACAATGGAATACTACTCTGCCATAAAGAATATACTTGAGTCATTTGTAGGCAAATGGATGCATCTTGAGACTGTAATGTTAACTGAAGTAACTCAGATGCCTTGAGACTATATATATCAGACAATAGGAAAAAAGAAAAAGAAGAAAAATATTGACATCCAGTGCAGATAATGTATCTAAAAGTGTACCTTGACTTAGTACAATTTTTTTCACATGGCTTATATGTTCTTTGGCCTATTACTCTGGTTTTCAATCTTTATGTATGATAATTAACTTTATAAGGCCTTAAAAGTTAAAAAAATGAATCTGAATCTGGAAAAATAAAGGGAAGTGAAGGGAGGAAAAAGAAGGGAATTAAAATGTGTTATTTACATGTACCAATTCCCTACAGTCAATGTAACCATTATATACTGCAAACATGTACTTATAAAAGTAAAATAATACTAATATTAAATGTATGTGAACTTAAAGAATTATATTTAATTTCCTCTTTTTGTAAAGAAAGATTTACATAAAATTGTTGAACAAATTATACTAAATTTTTCCTGTCTCTGTCCTCTCTAAAAGATGCTAATTTTGAAAGAGGACTGGGAATGGATGACTCTCATTGAAAAAAAAAATCAATGAAATGAGTAAGTATATTGTTTGGTTTGGAAGTTTGTTTGTTTGTGGTACTAGGGATCGAACTCAGGACCTTGCACTTGCCAGGCAAGCACAGCATCACTGAGCTAAATCCCCAGCCCATGAGTAAGTATATTGATTTCTTCAAACATTTCCATCATATTGTCACCAATTTAAGCTTCAATTTTAAGAGGAAAGAACAGATGGAAAATAGGAGGAAGACAGTGAAATAGTCCAATCAAACTACATGGTTGTGTCCAAATATCCAGTAAATATTATAGTTTCCAAAGGAATTCTGTTTTTTAATGGAAAAAAATGATGTCATATGTTTATTTTAAGTGTAAATGGATTATTTAGTACCAAAAGCTAAGGCATGAACTTGTTTTTATACAGCAACAATTGGTTCAATGAGCACAGATCTGTAACAAGGTGTAAGCTTGTATTGGCTAACAAAATACCAAAATAAGTTCTAAGCAAAGCAAAGAGTTGGACTGTTTTGAAATTCAGTGTCAATATTAAAATGCTTGTGATAGAAGAGAACACAAGTACAAATCAATCTTTAGAGACATTAGGAAAAACTAAAAATACTTTTACAAGTTTCCAGAAGAGGAAGCTCATCATATATTAGTAATGTAACAGTAAACACTAAAAATAGATGCAAACTGAATATATGAATATCATTCCATTTAAATAAAAACACTGTGCAATAGCAACCATTAATTATATAAGTAATATTAATATTTAAAATCTGGGAAATCTTCAGTTTTCCAACATAATCATAATGTGGTTGATAGAAGGACAATAGAAGTAAATATTAGGCAAATTTCTCACATTACAATAAAAGAGAAATACCAATTAAATAATAGTCTGAGATTAAAGTAACATATATGTGTATAATACTATAATATAAAAACGTACATGATCTGGTATGTGTGAGACAGTGAAGAAACAGGTAGCTACTAGTAGAAGAAAAATAAAATGAACAATAATGTGCAGACAGGTAAAAACCCAGAAATTATAAAAGAAATATATTTTGAGTTAAGTAAATTTGTAAGCCAGGTGTGGTGGCACATGCCTGTAATCCTAGCATTTGGGAGGCTGAGACAGGAGTATTGCTGCAAGTTTGAGGCCAGCCTGGGCTACATAGTGAGTTTGAGTCAAGAATGAATTACATGGCAAGACCCCATCTCAAAAATACAAAACAAAACAAAACAAAAAAAGATAAGTATGTTTGTGTACTATACATAAGGTTTTTGTGTTAAGTTCAGTAAAATCATTGAAAAGTGGTGTCTAATGTTTGTTGGAAACTGCTACAGTTTTTACAATAGGATGTTATTTTCTTGCCTCAAGGCACTTAACATTTAGCAACGTTTTCAAGCATTTTAAATTTTCTTTATTGTAATTTTAATGACATTTGTGATGGCCTATTATGATACTACCACACTTCATTACCTAAATTCTAGGACATTATGATAGCATTTGGGATGTCAATTGCTTAACTTTATCTAAACATTCACAAGTAAAATAATTTGTAGATAATAAATTTATTGCTTACTATTTTAAATGACAAATGTCATATCATCCTTGTTTGCAACCATTCTTATTTGCAAATTATTTTTCTTTTTTAAAAATTAATTTTATTGGTACATTTTAGTTATAAAATATAGTCACATTCATCACTGGAAATTTGTAACTTTACATAATATATCTTATTTTTTCTTTCCTCAATTACTCTGCCCTCCCTTATACCCTTCTACCACTCTCTATTTACAAAGAATTTATTTCCATTTTTTGCATTTTCTCATATTAATTCCATCCCTTCTTTCCTTTCCCCTACCCCTCCCCTTTGTCCCTTTTCTTCATATTTCACAGTATCTATGATAACTTTTAGTCCTTATTTACACTTTCAGTTTCTTACACCAGAGAAACTATTCGGTATTTACACATGTGTGTCCTATTTATTTCACTTAAGAGTATCGCCTCAATGTGCATCCATTTAGCAATAAATGTATCTAATTTCTCATTTTTTATGGCTGAGTAGTACTCCATTTTATTAAAAAACCACATTATCTTTATCCAGTCTCCAGCTGATGGGCATCTGGGCTGCTTCCAAGTTTTAGCTATTACAAACTCTGCTGCTATGAACATGGGTGCACATATATCACTGTGGTATGATTCTTTTCATTGTTTGGTGAAGATAGGCAGCAGGGGAGGAGCTGGGTCAAATTGGACTTCCAGTCCTAGTTCTTTGAGGTATCTCCATACTGATTTCCACAGTGGTTGTACCAGTCTACATTCCCTTCAGCAGTGGAGCAGTGTTCCTCTTTCCACACAGGCCCTCCAGCATTTGTTATTGATTGATTTCATGACATGATTTCTGGGGTTAGGTGGAATCTGAGCATTGTTTTCATTTTCATCTCTCAAAAGACCAGTGATGTTGAACACTTTTTCATATGTTTATTTGCTACTTCTACTTCTTTGTCTGAGAAATATCTGTTCATTTCAGATGCACATTTTTGGATTGAGTCTTTAAATTTGGGAGGACTGATTTTTTAAAGTTCTTTATATACTCTAGATAGTAGACCTTTGTCTGAGGAACAGCTGGTAAAATTTTTTCCCACATTCTGGTTGTCTCTTCATGCTGTTGCTGGTTTCTCTTGCTTTGCAGAAGCTTTTTAATAAGATGAGATCCTGTTATAGATTGTTTGTGCTACTTCACGTACAACTGAGGTTTTGTTCATGAAATCTTTTCCTACACCAATGTCTTCAAGAGTTCTACCTAGCCTCTCTTCCAGCTGGTTTAGTGCTTGTGTTTTACTATTTAGATCTTTAATTCATTTTGATTTTAGTTTAGTGCATGGTGAGAGATATAGGTCTAGTTTTAATCTTTGGAAAGTTGAAACCCAGTTTTTCCAGCACCATTTATTAAAGAGGCTATCTTTCCTCCAGCGTGTTTGGTTCCTTTGTCGAAGATTAGGTGGCTGAGTGTGTTTGCAGTTGTTTCTGCATCTTCTAATCTGTTCCACTGGTCCTCAGGTCTGTCTTTCTCAGTACCATGTTGCTTTTATCACAGCAGCTTTGTAGTATAGCTTCAAGTTGGGGAATATGATACCCCCTAACTTGTCAAGTTGCCTAAAATTGCTTTTGCTATTCTAGGTCTCTTCTTGTTCCAAATGAATTCTTAGAATGTTTTCTCAAGGCCTGTGAAGTATGCTGATGGGAGTTAAATTGCGATTGCATTGAATCTATAGAGCAGTTTTGGAAGTATGGCCATTTTCACTGTATTAGTTCTTCCTACCTAGGAGCAAGGGATGTCTTTCCATTTTCTGATATCATCTTCAGTCTCTTTTTTCAGAATGCTATAGTTTTCAGAGTAGAGGTCTTTGATTTCTTTCATTAGGTTGATTCCTAGATATTTCATTTTTTTGAATGCTATTGTGAAGGGAATTGTTTCACAAGTTCCTCTTTCAGTGAGTCTGTTGTTTTTGTAGAGAAAAGCTATTGATTCTTGTGTGATGACCTTGTATCCAGCTACTCTACTGAATTTGGTTATGAAGTCTAGAAGGCTTTTGGTGGAGATCTTGGGGTCTTCTAAATAGAGTATCATGTCACCTGCAAAAAAATGACACTTTGACTTCTTCTTTTCCTATCTTTATTTCTTTTATTTCTTTCTCTTGTCTAATTGCTGTGGCTAATGTTTCCAAACCTATGTTGAACAGGAGTGGTGATAGCAGCATCCTTGTCTTGTTCCTGATTTTAGTGCAAAGGATTTCTGTTTTTTACCATTTAGTATGATATTGGCTGTTGGTGTTTCATAGATGGGTTTTATCAGGCTGAGGTAGAAACCATGTATTTCAATTTTTTGTAGGATTTTTATCATGAATCTATGTTGGATTTTTTGAAAGTTTTTTCTCCATTTATTGAGATGATCATATGGCTTTGGCTTTGGCTTTGTTAATATAGTGTATTACATTTATCAATTTGATATATTGAACCATCCCTGCATCCCTGGGATGAATCCCACTTGGTCAGGATGTATGATCTTCTTGATGATCTTCTGTATTCTATTTGCCAGTATCTTATTCAGGATTTTGGCATCTGTGTTCATTAGTGAGATTGGCCTATAGTTCTCTTTTTGGTTGGGTCTTTCTCTGCTTTGGGAATCAAGGTGATGCTTGCTTCGAGGAATGAATTTGGGAGTATTGCTTCCCTTTTAATTTCATTGAAGATATTAAATAGTAGTGGCAATACTTTTTCTCTAAAAGTCTTGTAGAATTCAGCAGTGAAGCCATTAGGGCCTGGGCTTTTCTTAATTGGTAAGTTTTTAATTACATTTTCAATTTCACTGGTTGATATTGCATTGGTTAGAATTATTAGGTCTTCTTTGTTCAACTTTGGTAATTCCTATGTATCTATGAATCTGTCCATTTCTTCTGCGTTGTCCATCTTATTGGAGTATAGGTTCTTGAAGTAGGTATTGATGATCCTCTGGATTTCTGCTGCATCCATTGTAATTTCACCCTCTTCATCCTAATTTCATGGAATTGGACCTGTTTTTCCTTTTTATGATAAGGTTGGCTAAGGGTTTGTCAATTTTGTTTATTCTTTCGAAGAGCTAACTCTTGACTTCATTGATTTTTTGTATTGTTCTCTTAGTCTCCATTGCATTGATTTCTGTTCTGATCTTTGTAATTTCCTCCATGGTATGAGTTTTTGGTTTGTCCTGCTCTTCTTTTTCTAGAAGCTTGAGGTTCAGCATTAGATTAATTGAGCTCACTCTGTTTTCTTAATATGAGTATTTATTGCTATCAATTTCTCAAGTAAGACTGCTTTCATTGTGTCCCATAGATTCTGATATGTTTTAAGGACATTGTTATTTAATTGTAGAAACTGTCTGATTTCTTCTTTTATTTCCTCTGTGACCCATTGGTTATTCACAAGTGTGTTGTTCAGTTTCCATGTGTTTATGAAATTCTTATGGTTTCTTTTGCTACTGATGTCCAATTTCATTGCACTATGGATGAATTTAATTCCTTTGCATTTATTTAAACATGCTCTATGAGCAATTATGTGGTCTATTTTGGAGAGTGACTCATGTGCAGCTGAAAAGGATGTGTATTTTAATTTTATGGTGTAGAACACTATAAACATCTGTTAAGTTCATTTGTTCAAGAGTTTGTCTCAGTTCTAGTATTTTGTTATTTATTTTCTATCTAGGTGATCTATGTGTTTGTGACAGTGGGGTATTGAGATTCCCCACTACTGTTGTATTAGTACTTATTTGATTTCTCATGTCTGTTAGTATTTGTTTTATACAGTTGGGTGCATTAGTGTTTGGTGCATATATATTTATGATTCTCATCTCTTTTTCTTGGATTTTTCTCTTTACAAGGATTCATTGTCCTTTGTCACTCTTTATTAGTCTTGGTTTGAAATCCATTTGATCTGCAAAGAGGATAACTACTCCTGTTTTGCGGGGGTTCCAGTCACATGGAGCATTGTTTTCCACCCTTTACCTTTCAGTCTATGAGTTTCTTTTTGAATTAAGTGTGGTTCTTATGAAGTATATTGTTGGATCTTCTTGACCCATTCTGCCAGTCTATTTCTTTCAATTGGTTAATTGAGAATATTAACATTGATGGTTATAGCTGATATGTATTGACTTATCCTTGTCATGACCTTTCCTTTTTGTTGGTTTCACCTTCTTTGCATTTAAGTTCTTGTCATGCCTGATGGATTCATTAGGCAGGGCTTCCTGGGGTTGTGATCCCCATTGCCTTTACCTGGGATATTGTTATAATTTTTGCTATGCTGGTTTGTTATTCATGAAGTTCCTAAGGTGCTCTTTGTCATGAAAGTATCTTATTTCTTCATCTATTTTGAAAGATACTTTTGCAGGGAACATCAATCTGGGTTGGAAGTTGTTTTCCTTTAGGTCTTGCAGTACATCACTCCAAACTCTTCTTGCCTTGAGGGTTTGTGTGGAGAAGTCTGCTGTGATTCTGATTGGCTTTCCTCTGTATGTCATTTCTTCCTTTTCTCTAACTGCTTGTAGAATTTTGTTCTTCTCTTGAGTTTTTGGAATCTTCACTATTATATGCCTATGTGTAGATTTTTTTTTTGATCATGGCTAGTTGGAGTCATACATACCTCAGTTATCTGTATGTCAAGTTCTTTTCTTCTGCTTGGGAAGTATTCTGCCATTACTTCTAAGAACATTTTTTTATGTCAGTTGTACGCTGTCCCGTTGGTTCATTGACTAAAATCAGTCTTTTTGTGTTTTTATTAAATTCTTTTATTGGTACATTGTAGGTATACAGCACAACTACATTTCTCATTGGGAATTGTACCTTTACATAATGCATCTTGGTTCTTATTTTTTCCCCATTCCTAGCCCTCCCTTCACCCCCTCCACCCTTCCCTATTTACAAAGACTTTATTTCCATTTTTTCCATTTCTCATCATTTTTCCTTTCCCTTCTTTCCTTTCCCCTGCCCCTCCCACTACCCCTACTCCTTTGGACCTTTTCTTCCTATTTTGCATTATCGATTATTCATTCTAATCATTGGTACATTTTAGGTATACAATATAATGACATTCATCATTGGAAATTTGGACCTTTCCATAATCTCTCTTGGTTCTTATTTTTCACCCTTGCCCAGCCCTCCCTTCAACCCCTCCATTCCTCCCTATTTACAAAAATTTTGTTCCTATTTTTCCATTTTCTCATATTACTCCCATTCCCTTCTATCCTTTTCCCTAGCCCTCCCACTTCCTTCAACTTTAGCCTTTTTCTTCCTATTTCACATTACATATTATACATTTAGTACTTATTTACACTTTCATTTTCTCACACCAGAGAAACTATTTGGTATTTACACATGTGTCCTATTTATTTCACTTAAGAGTATTGCCTCAATGTGCAACCACTTAACTATAAATGTCTCTAATTTGTCATTTTTTATGGCTGAGTAGTACTCCATTTTATAAAAAAACAAACCACATTTTCTTTATCCAGTCTCCAGTTGATGGTCATTTGGGCTGTTTCCAAGTGTTAGCTATTACAAACTGTGCTGCTATGAACATGGGTGCACATAGATCACTGTGGTATGATTCTTTTAGTTCTTTGGGGAAGATCCCCAGCAGTGGAATAGCAGGGTCAAATGGGACCTCCAGTCCTAGTTCTTTGAGATATCTGCATACTGATTTCCACAGTGCTTGCACCAGTCTACACTCCCACCAGCAGTGGAGCAGGGTTCCTCTTTCCCCACAGCCCCACCAGCATTTGTTATTGGTTGATTTCCTGATAGCAGCCATTCTTTCTGGAGTGAAGTGGAATCTCAGTGTTGTTTTCATTTGCATCTCACAAATGACCAGTGATGTTGAACATTTTTTCATGTATTTATTTGCTATTTCTCCTTCTTTATCTGAGAAATGTCTGTTCATTTCAGATGCCCATTTTTGGATTGGGTCTTTAAATTTGGGAGGTCTGAACTTTTTATGTTCTTTATAGATTCGAGATAGTAGACCTTTGTCTGAGGAAGAGCAGGTGAAGATTTTTTTCCACATTGTGGGCTGTCTCTTTATACTGCTGGCCGTTTCTCTTGCTGTGCAGAAGCCTTTTAATAAGAAGAGATCCCACTTGTTGATTGTTTGTGCTAGTTCACGGGCAACTGAAGTTTTGTTCATAAAATCTTTTCCTACACCCATGTCTTCAAGCGTTCTACCTAACCTCTGTTCCAACTGGTTCAGAGTTTCTTTTTTAATATTTAGATCTTTAATCCATTTTGATTTTAGTTTAGTGCATGGTGAGAGATACAGATCTAGTTTTAATCTTTGGCAAGTTGAAGCCCAAGTTTTCCAGCACCACTTTTTAAAGAGGCTATCTTTACTCCTGTGAGGGTGTTTGGCTCCTTTATCGAAGATGAGATGGCTGAATGTGTCTGGAGTTGTTTCTGCATCTTCTAATCTGTTTCACTGGTCCTCAGGTCTGTTTCTTTGCCAGTACCATGCTGCTTTTATCACAGTAGCTTTGTAGTAGAGTTGCAGGTTGGGGATTGTGATACCCCCTGCCATGTTTCTGTTACTTAGAATTGCTTTTGCTATTCTGGGTCTCTTCTTGTTCCAAATGAATTTTTGGATTATTTTCTCAATGCCTATGAAGGATGCTGCTGGGATCTCAAATGGAATTGCATTAAATCTACATAGCGGTTTTGGAAGTATGGCCATTTTCACTATATTAATCCTTCCTACCCAGGAGCAGGGGATGTCTGTCTATTTTCTGATATCATCTTCAATCTTTCTTTTCAGAGCGCTATAGTTTTCAGAGAAGAGGTCTTTGATTTCTTTCATTAGGTTGATTCCTAGGTATTTCAGTTTTTTGGATGCTGTTGTGAAATTAATTATTTGCCCTATTTCTCTCTCTGTGAGTCTCTCAATCATGCAGAGGAAGGCTATTGTTTTTTGTGTGGTGACCTTGTAACCAGCTACTTGACTGAATTTGGTTATTAAGTCTGGAAGACTTTTGGTGGAGTTCTTGGGGTCTGCTATATACAATATCATGTAACCTGCAAATAATGACAGTTTGAACTCTTCTTTTCGTGTCTTTATTCCTTTTATTTCTTTCTCTTGTCTAATTGCTGCGGATAATGTTTCCAAAACTATATTGAATAAGAGTGGTGAGAGTGGACATCCTTGCCTTCTTCCTGATTTTAGTGTGAAGGGTTTCAGTTTTTGACCATTTAGGATGATATTGGCTGTTGGTTTTTCATAGATGGCTTTTATTAGTTTGAGGTAGAGATCATCTATTCCAAATTTTTGTAGGATTTTTATCATAAATTCACGTTGGATTTCGTCAAATGCTTTTTCTGCATCTAAGGAGATGATCGTATGGTTTTTGTCCTTGGCTCTATTGATATAGTGTATTACATTGATTGATTTGTTTACATTGAACCATCCCTGCATCCCTGGGATGAATCCCACTTGATCAGGGTATATGATCTTCTCAATGATCTTCTGCATTCTATTTGCCAGTATCTTAGTGAGGATTTCTGCATCTATGTTCATTAGTGAGATTGGCCTATAGTTCTCTCTTTCAGTTGGGTCTTTCTCTGCTTTGGGGATCAAGGTGATGCTTGCTTCCAGGAATGAATTTGGGAGTATTGCTTCCCTTTCAATTTCACTGAAGATTTTAAACAGTAGTGGCAGCAGTTCCTCTCTTAATGTCTAGTAGAATTCAGCAGTGATGCCATCCGGGCCCGGGATTTTCTTATTTGATAAGTTTTTAATTACATTTTCAATTTCATTGGTTGATATTGTGTTGTTCAGAATTTTATGTTTTCTTCGTTCAACTTTAGTAATTCATATGTATCTAGGAATCTGTCCATTTCTTCTGTGTTGTCCATCTTATTGGCGTATAGTTTCTGGAAGTAGGTATTGATGATCCTCTGGATTCCTGCTGGGTCTCTTGTAATTTCACCCTTTTCATTCCTAATTGCATGGATTTGGCCTTTTCTTTCCTTTTTCTGATAAGATTGGCTAACAGTTTGTCAATTTTGTTGATTCTTTCGAAGAACCATCTCTTGGCTTCATTGATTTTTTGTATCATTCTCTTAGTCTCCATTGCATTGATTTCTCCTCTGATCTTTATAATTTCCTCTCTTGTATGAGCTCTGGGGTTGTCCTGTTCTTATTTTTCTAGAAGCTTGAGGTTCAGCATCAAGTTGTTTAATTGGGCTCATTCTGTTTTCCTAATATGCATATTCACTGCTATGAATTTCCCTCATAAGTGTGCTTTCCTTGTGTCCCATAGATTCTGATATGTTTTATTGTCATTGTCATTTAATTGAAGGAATTGTCTGATTTCTTCTTTAATTTCCTCTGTGACCCATTGGTTATTCAGAAGTGTGCTGTTCAATTTCCAAGTGTTTATGAAACTTTTTGAGTTTCTTTTGCTATGGATCTCCAATTTCATCTCACTATGGTCTGATAATATACAGGGGATAACTTCAATTCGTTTGCACTTACTTAAACATGTTCTATGTGTGAGTATGTGGTCTATTTTGGAGAATAAATTATGTGCAGCTGAGAAGAATGTGTATTCTGATTTTGTGGGGTAGAAGACTTTGTAAACATCTGTTAAGTTCATTTGTTCAAGAGTTTGATTGAGTTCTAGTATTTCCTTACTTATTTTTTCTCTAGTTGATCTATCTATTTTTGACAGTGGGGTGTTCAGTTCCCCCACTACAATTGTATTAGTGCGTGTATGACTTTTCATGTCTGTTAGTATTTGTTTTATATAGTTTGGCACACTAGGGTTTGGTGCATAGCTATTTATGATTGTCATCTCTTCCTCTTGGATTCTTCTCTTTACAAGGATATAGTGTCCTTCTTCATCTCTCTTAAACAGTGTTAGTTTGAAATCTACTTGATTTGCCAAGAGGATAGCTACTCCTGCTTTTTTTCAGTTTCCCATCCCATGGAATATTTTTTTCCACCCTTTAACTTTCAGTCTATGAATTTCCCTTTGAAGTAAGTGTGTCTGTTTCTTTTGATTGCTGAATTGAGACCTTTAACTTTGATGGTTATAACTGAAATGTATTGACTTGTCATTGCCATGACTTTTTCTTTTTGTTGGGTTCTCCCCCTTTTCATTTAATTTCTTTTCATGCCAGATGGGTTCATTCTTCTTTGCTTCCTGGGGTTGTGATCCTCAATGTCTGTTCCTAGGATATTGTGTAAAATTCTTTGGAGTGCTGGTGTGGTATTCACGAAGCTCCTAAGGTGCTCTTTGTCATGAAAGTATCTTATTTCTCCATCCATTTTGAAAGATAGTTTTTCAGGGTACATCAATCTAGGTTGGAGGCTGTTTTCTTTTAGGCCTTGGAATATGTCACTCCAAGCTCTTCTTGCCTTGATGGTTTGTGTTGAGTAATCTGCTATGATTCTGATGGGCTTTCCTTTGTATGTGATTTGTTTCTTTAACTGCTTGTAGAACTTTGTTCTTCTCTTGTGTTTCTGGAATCTTAACAATTATATGCCTATGTGTAGATTTTTTTTGATCAAGGCTATTTGGAGTCCTATATGCCTCACTTATCTGTATGTCAAGCTCTTTTTCCCTGCTTGGGAAGTTTTGTGCCATTATTTCTGTGAAGAGATTTTTTATGTCATCTGCACTCTCTCCTGTTTCTTCACTGACTCCAATCAGTCTTATGTTATTCTTTTTTGCATCATCTAGCAGCTGCTGGATTGTTTTCTCATGTTCCCTTATAATTTTGAAGCAGTTTTTCTTTTCCTGGTCACTAATTTCAATCTTATCTTCTATATCTGAAATTTTGTCCTCCCACTGGCTCATTCTGCTGCATAAACTTTCAATGGAATTTTTAATCTCCTGGAAATTTGTTGTATGGGTTCCATTTGTTTCCTATATTGAGATTCCATTGTGTTCCTGGGATCCTCTATTTTTTTATCTGTACCTGCTCTATTGTTATTATTCATGTCTTTCACTATGGACACAATCTCTGTTGTTATCTGAGAAATAATTTCCGATATTTTTTCCAAATCTTCTTAGGGAGAGAGAGATGAGAGAGAATAGGCTACATGTTCTCAAAATTCCTCATCTTCAGAGAATAATACATATGTCAAGAGTGCTGAACATCTAGAAGGAGTTGAAGTAGATGACAGTAGATTATAATATCTAAAGTTATGAAACATTTATCTGAAATTAGACTGGATAAATAATCAAAAGTAATTAAAAGATTTGAAATTAGAATATGTTAACCCCCTTTGCTCTCAAGCAAGTATATTGCCACAAAGAAAAGGAGGTATAAGCTGTGGGAAATAAAAATGTTCCACATCTTTTCCTATATTTTAGTGAGTTGAGACATCTTAATCAAATTAATTACAGAATTTACAAAATTTTAGCATTGAACATTTCAATTATATGCAACCCAAATGACTCTATCAGCCACTGTCAACTAATATCAGCATTTGCTATTTTTAAGTGTTTTTGTGTTTTATTTTTAAAAATTAATTTTATTGGTACATGTCTTAGTTACTTTTCTCATTGCTGAGTCAAAACATCCCAAGACCTAAAGTTAAAGAAGGAAAGGTTTATATGGTTCACAAATTTGTCTTAGTTACTTTTCTCATTGCAGAGGCAAAATATCCAACACCCAAAGTTAAAGAAGAAAAGGGTTATTTGGCTCACAGTTTGTGAAAGTTTCAGTCTTTGTTTGGCTGGGTTCAAGGTAGGATGACATGGCAGAGAGGCATTACAGAGGAGAAACAGTCCATGGCAAATTAGGTCAGGCAGAAGGCAGCAAGTAGTAGGTCCAAGAGATGTTAGCAGCTTCTTTCTTCCCCTTTTATATTCTATCTAGGGTACTGGGCTTAGGGGAGGTGCCAAATGAATCAGTGGACTGATTTAGCAATTACACATCCTTAATGCCAAGCATGACACAATCTAGATCCAGCCACCACTGAAAAAGCCCCCAACTATGACCACATGAGACTTTGGGGGAACATCTAGACAGGCCATAACACTACATTTTTGACATACATAATGCTTATATTCATTACAGAGCATTTGTACCTGTGCATAATATACCTTGATTCTTTTTTCCCCATCCTCTTCAACCCTTCTTCCCCTCCTAATTTATAAAACTTTGTTTCCATTATTTCCTTCTTTTTCATTTTCCCTTCCTTCCCTTCCCCCTCCTCCATCCCTGTTCCCTTTGCCATTTGAATAGTTTCTTCTTACTTCACAATATCTACATCAATTTTGATCCTTATTTGCACCTATGGTTTCTAACACAAGAAAAACAATGTGATATTTAAACATGAGTGTCCAATTTATTTCATTTAAAAGTATGATCTCAAGGTGCATCCATTTACAAAACAATGTCTCAATTTTATCTTTTTATGGCAGAGTAGTATTCCACTGTATATAAAAACACATTTTCTTTATCATTCATCTGATGATGGACATCTAGGTTTCTCCCAAGATTTAGCTATTACAAATTGTGCTGCTATAAACATGGGTGCGCATATATCTCTGTGGTATGATGTTTTTTGTTTCAGGAAATACTAAGAAGGGGAATATCTGGGTCAAATGGAACCTCTAGTTTTAGTTTTTTTGAGGGATTTCTGTCCAGATTTCCATATTGGTTATGCCAATTTACACTCTCACCAACAATGGAGAAGAGTTCCTTTTTCCCCACTTCCTTGCCAGCATTTGTTATTGATTGATTTCTTGATGATAGCCACTGTTTCTGAAGATGGAAACTCAGTGTTGTTTTAATTTGCATTTCTCAAATGACTAGTGATGTTGAACTTTTTTATATATATTTATTTGATGTTTCTACTTCTTATCCATCTTAGATGGCCATTTTTGGATTGGGTCTTTAAATTTGAGAGGTCTGGCTTTTTTATGTTCTTTATATATTCTAGATATTAGTTCTCAGTCTGATGAATAGCTTGCAAAAAATTTTTCCCATTCTATGGATTGTCTCTAAATTCTGTTGGTGATTTCTTTTGCTCAACAAAAGACTTTTAATATGATGAGATCACAGTTGTTGATTGTGTGTAATATTTCCTGTGCAATTTTGGTTTTTTTCAGGAAGTCTTTGACAACTATGTATTCAAGAATTTTACTTATTTTAACTTTCAGCAGATTAAGTGTTTCTCTTTTAATATTTAGATCTTTGATTCATTTCTATGTTAGTTTAGTGTATAATGAGAGATATGGGTCCAGGTTGAATCTTTGGCATCTGGAATGCCAACGTTTCCAGCGCCATTTAATAAAGGGGCTATCTTTCTTCCAGTGAACGTTTTTGGCCCCTTTGTCAAAGACAAGGTGGCTGGGTGTGTTTGGAGTTATTTCTGCATCTTCTATTCTGTTCCATTGATCCTCAGGTCTGTTTTTTTGGCCAGTACTATGGTGTTTTTATCATGTAGATTTATAGTATAATTTCAAGTCAGAGATTGTGATGTCCCCTGCCTTGGTTTTGGCGCTCAAAATTACTTTTTCTACTCTAGATCTCTTCTGGTTCCAAATGAATTTTATGATTGTTTTTCCTAGTTCTGTGAGGTATGCTATTGGTAGTTTGATCAGGTTTGTATTAAATCTCTATAAAAATTTTGGAAATATGACCATTTTCACCATATGGGTTCTGTCTATCCAAGAACAAGGTATCTCTTTCCATTGTCTAATATACTACTTGATCTCCTTTTTCAGAGTACTGTAGTTTTAAATGTAAAGTTATTTTACTTCCTTCATTAGATTGATTCCTAAGTATTTCACTTTTCTTGAAGTTACTTTGAAAGGTGTTGTTTTCTTAATTTCTCTCTCAGTGAGTTTGTTCTTTATGTACAGGAATGTTATTGATTTTTGAATGTTGACTGTGTATCTGGCTATGCTACTGAAATTGGACATTAAATCTAGAAGCCTTTAGGTGAAGTTTTGGGGGTCTTCTACACAAAGTATCATGTCATCCACAAATAATAATAATTTACCTTCTTCCTTTCCCATCTATTTTCCTTCTTTTATTCCAACAAAACATTTTAATAAAATCAGGCACAATGTTTAATAAGGCAAAATTCACACACATTGGTATAAGATTACAATATTCTATTATGTCCTGGGAGCCGAGGGGAAAGTACTAAAATTGAAGTAGCTTAAATATTCTTTTTAGGGCATTTATCATTATAAGGTAATATATAAATTTGATGATAAACTATATTGAGAAAATAAAACTTAATTGTTGAATCATACCACTGAGTTATTCATTTACCATTAACTTTTAGTTAACTATATATTTATAAAGATCTTACTAATTCACACAGCTTTAAATATAGAAAATTAACATATCAGATCAAACATAGTAATTTGCACAAAGTAAAAGTCAATATATTTTCAGTATCCTTTGTTATTACTCTAAAGTCTGAAACTTTATGAAAAGTTAAAATATTGGATATTCTAAAATTTTCTCCCATTGTTTTTGTTTCTTATGAATACAAAGTGAGTTCAGAACACAACAACTTCAACACAAGACTCAACATGACTGCTGTAAAGTGGCTGTTAAAGTTAATAGTCTTTTCTCATAGCTAGTAATCAATGTTATTTAAATTAGTGACAATTCTCAAACATCAGTTGTAGGCAGAATCAATTTAGTAATGTTGCAATACTGGCAACAGTAATGTCGATGTTATTCCACTTTTTTCCTTTAGCTGGAATTTTGAATAAAACAATTTTATCCAATTTTATTCACAGCCAAAGGAACAAAGTATGTTCTGCTGAATGCAGATGGTCTTTCTGCCATGGCTTTCTGGCATGACAGTATATAAATACTGTTCATTTAACTAATAGATTTAATGTATACTAGATTGAATACTGTCCCCTACATGCATTACTGAGACTGATTAATCCTAAGTGAAAAGTCTACAGCACCCAAATTGACATTATCCTGTTAGTGTTCAAATAATGTGTAATGTTTTAGTGAACTGCTATTTTTTAAACATGTATTCTTAGAAAATATGGTCAAGAAAAATATAAAAGGAATTGAGCTATTTACATACAATGTATTAAAACATTAACCTCTACCTTTTCCACTTATAAAGAAAACCAGTAGCCAAACATGCTAGGCCTCAGCGTAACGATGTCTTCATATGATACTGTAAACATGAAGATCCTTAGGACCTGCTGTTATCCTTTGGTGTTACCAGACAAACTTTCTAAAATAAAGGAATATGTAAGAAAATATGTCACTGATTTTATTTCAGGGGACCCTGATCTTAATGGTTCTGACCTCCTATAATAGTAGTAAATTAATTGGAGTTCCCTCCTCAGAAGCTCTATGCTCATACACTGGGTTCCATTTTAGGCAAAGAATTTCTCAGGATCACAGTCCTTCAAGTGTTAAGCAAAAGATCATGGGGCTGTCAAAAATAACATATTCAATGATACAGTTCCCAAAACTAAAGGTTGAGAGTAAGATTTAAGGCACATACTTTCTGACTACAAATGAAGGCATGCTGCCTTTTAAAAAATCATGACTAGGTCCAGGGATAGCTCAGTGGCACCACTCCTGCGTCACAGTCACAAGGTCCTGAGTTTTATCCCTGGTACAAAAAAAATGACTATAATGAAAACACAAAATTATATGATATTAAATTCACTAATGTTATATAAGAGTGCCTTACATAGAGATAGTGAAGGTCAAGGACTTTTCTATGCAGGAATCAGATGTCAATAATAATCAATAATAACTGTATGTATTATTACAGGTTGTGTTGCCTTAAAACCTATACAATAGCCTTTACTGTGGTTAAATGCCCAGCAAAACTTAAAAGCTCACTATGTAGTATTTTTGATTAAACAGGGAGTAATATTTGTAAGGACACAGTAAAAATCTCTACTTTTGTATAAGAGGATCATTTAGGAAAAATAAGTATTCATAACTACAGCTAAATGAATTATACATATAATTGATAGTTTTCTATAATGAGCTATATGAAGATTTAAAATAACCATTATTTTTTATATGTAAATAGCTACTGCTAAAATGCTTTTCAAGATCAAACTTTACTTGTACTATTTGCGTGCTTTTCTCTTTTAATGTAATGAACAAGTAAACATTAACCAAGGCTTACTTGATGAATCGTAAGTTCCAGGTTAATGAGGTACTATTTTCTCCCTTTGGGAAAAGCAATGTTGGCTGCAAAAAATCCTACTACTTACTGGCCCTCCATTATGGCAGGATGTGGACACTCCCAAGAGCAGACATTGAATATATTTAGAGATAAAGGTTTTTGGATGGTAGTAGGCCACTTAACTTCATTTTTAAAACAACTTATATTACAATAAAAGGCTTTCTTGACTCATGGATATTCCTAAATTGCTGATGACATCTCTATTCCTGTCTGTTGCTTTTAAAGATTTTGTTTAACACTCTAGCACTCAGGCTGTTCCTTCTTTTCTATTTGAAATTGATATTTAAGATACCTGATTGAATTTGCAGTATTAAGCCACACTTTTGTGGCATCAACAAAAAATTCTCAAATTTGAGGTGCAGTTTACAGTGCAAACCTTTCCTTTCAAATCTAGTGATTTAAAATTCTAAATATCAACAATTTTAAGCCAGGTGTGGTGGTGTCTGCCTTTAATCCCAGCACTCAGGAGGTTGATGCAGGAGAATTCCTGTGAGTTCAAGGCCAGCCTGGGCTACATAGTGAGTTCAAGTCCAGCCTGAACTACAGAGCAAGACTCTGCCTCAAAAACAAACAAAACCAAATAAAATTTAGAACAATAGATACCTTCTCATAGATTTAGAAGTAAAATATAACCAGTTACCTTCAGATCAATCTCTGCTACTCAAATGCAAGGAATACTGAGAACCCTGACCAGCTGGTTCTTATGGCAGTCAGTCCCTGAAACTATGGAATCAAAATTTCATATTAGCTAATCTTCCTATTTCTTATGTCCTTGGCCTATCTCTCTGACTCAGTTTGGTGATGCAGACAGAACTGGATTCTAGGAATAAAGACTACTAAGAATGTACAATGTACCCATTCCAGTTTCAAATATTAGCACTGAAGAATTCCATTCTACACAGATTAATACTTTTGCTTAAGTAGATTTTTCTACAACAGTTTTGTTCAGTAAAATCATTCAATTGAAACAATATCAAAAACTTATATCACAAACCTCTTTTTAAAAACTAATTAAAGTTTATTAACTGTGGTTAAACACAAACATATGACTAAAGAAAGAGACTACTTTTTTAAATGCATAGTCTGCTATATTACTTGGAAGCTGGTTATCTTGTTCTAGATGATTAAGTACCTTGCATTTATCTCATCTTCTAATTTCTATAACCATTTATGAGAAAAGGAAAGGTGAAGAAAAGAAACAAGGAAAATCTCAGAAATTATTAGCAGCTTTTGCAAGGACAAAGTCAAAGATTTTAAAACAGATAAAAACAGCTAAAAGGTGGATTTCATTAAACATTATCAAAGATAGCTGCATATTGATAATAGACTTTTGAACCATAGCAAACATTTTGTTACACATATAGTATGTATCTACACTACATGGCACAAGCTAGAAACTACTTCTGGTTGGAATATTTACATCTGTAAAAAGAACAAGCAGTATACCATCTTTCAAGAAAGCTGAAAAGGCTAAGTAAGGTTAAGTGTTATATTTACTCACTTACCTAGTTATTTTACAAAGACTGATTCTTAGATTAGATACTTAGATTACAAGCTGTTACTTAGGTTAAGCTGATGGTTAATAAGGTAAAGGCACATGTAAGCCAGAAAAAATTGGTCCTATTACTTTACTATAAAGTGTTTTCCATGAAAATATTTTATGCATCTAACTAAGCCACTTAGGTACAAAAAGTTTTAGGATTGTCACTTAGGAACTGACTAAGTCAGATGAACCTTTCATAATTTTGTAGTCTTTCCATGGCCCAGAGAAGAAGTAAAAATTTTATTATTTCTATTTTATGATATAATCACCCATATGTTACTGTTAAGCAACAGAAACACATTAGACTATTTCTATAGATATAAGCGGAAAATTTCTGAATCAAAAGAAAAAAATCTTACTACATTATAACAAGGTAAAGGCAAAAGGATACACTATAGCAGTGTTTCACAATTGCAGCCATGAAACTCTCATGTTTCATGAATTAACACACAAACACACAAGCCCAAATTACCCTATACTATACTTTCTTCTAGCACAAAAATCTATGCTAAAAATTTAACCTATATATAACCCTATTATAAAATTGGCTTTTAAGAAATAGTGTGTACCCTTTAAGAGATTACCAGAAAACGATTCCATGCTCCTAGGGCAGAGAAGGTGAGCCAGTCCCAGCCAGGGATTTAGCTCATTGGCACTGTGTCTACTTTGCATGCACAAGGTCCTGAGTTCAATCCCCACTACTGCAAAGAAAAAAAAAGTATAATGAGAGAAGCTGAGCCAGTCCCAGCACCCAGAAGGAAGCTCCCCTGCTGCCATTCCACAATCCTGGGGCAGAGAAGCTGAGCCGTGCTGGTGCTAGAAGCACTCCACCCCCATGGAAATGAGAAGACATGCAACCAAGCCTCAAAAACAGACTTCTGGATCACCTACAGCAACCTCAAAGGGAAATGAGATGGAACAATCTGACACTCAACCACCTGGACTCTCTGAACTGGCAACAAAAGAGGATCTGGGAAAAATGAAATCAGAAATAATTTCTCAGATAACAGCAAAGACTGTGCTAATAGTGCAAGACATGACTAATAAATCTAGAGAGGACACAGATAAAAAAATAGAGGATCTGAAGAACATGATGGAATCCCAACATAGGAAACAAATGGAATCCATAAAACAGATGCAAACAGATTTCCAGGAGATTGAAAACTCCATTGAAAGTCTGCACAGCAGAATGAAACAATGTGAGGATAGAATTTCACATATAGAAGATAAGATTGCAATTAGTGACCAGGAAAAGAAAAATTGCTTTAAAATTGTAAGGGACCACGAGAAATCAATCCAGCAGTTGCTAGATGATGCAAAGAAGAATAACATAAGACTGATTGGAGTCAATGAAGAAACAGGAGAGACTGCAGATGACATAAAAACAACTGTTCACAGAAGTGATGGCAGAAAACTTCCCAAGCAGGGGAAAAGAAATTGACATACAGATAAGTGAGGCATATAGGACTCCAGCTAGCCTTGATAAAAAACAAACAAACAAACAAAAAACAAACAAACAAACAAACAAACAAAACTACACAGGGGCATATAATAGTTAGGATTCCAGAAACCCAACAGAAGAACAAAATTCTACAAGCAGTGAGAGAAAAGAAACAAATCACATACAAAGGAAAGCCCATCAGAATCTCAGCAGACTTCTCAATGCAAACCCTCAAGGCAAGAAGAGCTTGGAGTGATGTATTTCAAGCCCTAAAGGAAAACAGCCTCAAACCCAGATTGATGTACCCTGCAAAACTATCTTTCAAAATTGATGGAAAAATAAGATACTTTCATGATAAAGAGAATCTTAGGAACTTCATGAACACCAAACCAACACTCCAAAAAATTTTAGCCAATATCCTAGGAAAAAACAATGAGGATCACAACCCCAGGAAGCCCAGCAGAATGAATCCATTGGGTGTGACAAATTAAACACAAAGGGGGAGAATCCAACAAAAAGAAAAAGTCATGACTATGCTTTTAAAATTTTTAACTTCATCTCCCTAATGAGTGTATAATTTAATTTTGTTATTGTACTGATTAGTATTTTTCTGATTCTAGAGTTGCACACCTTTCCTTGTGCTGCACTGGCTATTTATCATCATTTTGTGTCTACTTTTTAATTGGGTTGTCTATTAACGATCTGTAAGAGTTCTTTATATGTTCTGGTCATAGGTTATATGCATTGTAATTATGGTCTGTTTAAGGACTACTTTTCATTTTAATGATGTCATTTAAAGTACTATATTTTGATGAAATCTCATTTATCAATTTTTTTTCTTTTATACATCATGTTTTTTGTATCCTAGGTAGTTCTTGCCTACCCTAAATTCATAAAGATTTTCCCTTATCATTTCTTCTTAAAGTTTTATACTTTTAGGCTTTCATATTTAGGTTCATAGATTCTTTCAAGTTATTTTTATGTATGGAAATAAAGGGTTGAGGTTAATTTTTTTATATACGGATATCAGGTGTTCTAGTGCTGTTTGCTGAAAACATTGTCTTTTACTCGGCTCTTAAATTGAATTTATATTCTATAAAATGTTAATATTAAATAATCTTTCAAAACTCAGTGGACCATATATGTGTGGTTCTTTTTCTAGATTCTCTGTTTTATTCCAATGATCTATAGGTCTTTCCTTACACCAACACTGCCTTGATTACTGTAGCTTTAGAAGAAGTCTTAAAATTAGGTACTAAATGTCTTCCAACAGTTTTTTTTTCTTTTTCTTTTTACTTTTCTAGGTCCTTTGTACTCCTACATAACTTTTAAATTTCAATTTCCAATTCTTCATTTATAGCAAGTATACTTAGACCTGAATTTTCATATATACCTTGTGTTTTCTAATCTTACTAAATTCAAGTACAAGTTCTAGGGGCTCCTAGAGATTTCTTAGTATTTTCTCTGTAGATGATCATTTCATCTACATATAAAGATTTTGCTTCTGCCTTGTCAATCTTATCCTAATTGTGCCATTTTATTGCCAGACTATTTTGGTTGGGCCTATGTTTCAAAGTTTAATGGACAGATGAAGAGTAAGCATATCTGCCCTTGTTCCCCACCTTAAGGAGAAAGCATTGTAGCTTCTCCATTCATATAAGGCATTCTCACTGGAAGTATGGAGAACATATCTTTAATCTGTTGGGAAGGTTCTGTTCTACTTCTAGTCTCCTGATAGCTTTTGCCATGAACAGCTGTAGAATTTGGTCCAATACTTTTTCTCCAACTAGTGACAGGATCATATGGCTTTTTCTTCCTCTGTTAAAATGATGACTTTTGGGGGTGGATCTTCCAATCCTGAACCAACACTGCCATCCCTATAATAAAACCACTTTCTACATCCTGCCAGATCTGACTTCTAAGTTTGTTTTGTTAAACAAATTTCTATGTTCATACTTTTTTCTTCTATTATCTTTATCCAGTTTTAAGATTAGCATAATATTGAGTTCCTAAAATGAGGGGAGAAGTGTTTCTTTTTTTTTCTGCTTTAAATGTTTGATATAATTTATCAGTTAAAATGTATATGAGCCTGCTGTTGTTATATAGGTAGGTTTTCAAGTGAGTAATATACTTGATTTAATAGGTGCTATGCAAATTTTATATTTCCTCCAGAGTTAGTTTCATTAATTTGTCTTCCAAGGTACTTCTTAGAAGTTGTCAAATTTATTTCAAAACAGATTTTTGGAATATGCTTTCTATATCCTTTTAAATTCTGTAAAATCTGTGGTAGTATCTCCTAGGTCTTGATAGTTTAATTTTAAAAATGTATAATTGATATTATGTAATAGGAAGTAAAGATCTAAAGGAGCAGGGGAAGTTGGAGGGGTAGGGAAAAGGAAAGAAGGGAAAAGAAAAAATATGAGAAAAGAAACCAAAATGGAAACAAAATCTTTGCAAATGGGGAAGGGTTGAGGGGGTGAAGGGAGGGCAGGGGAAGGGGAAAAAAATAAGAACCAAGATACATCATGTAAAGGTACAAGATCCCAATGATGTATGTAAATGTATTTTATACTTAAAATGTACCAATAAACTTAATGGGGGGGGGAATTATAATATAAGCTATTAAATGTAAATATAAATTTAAAAAGTGATTACCAGATGCTCTAATGCAATCTGACCTGTATATTACTGTATATTTAACATTTACCAACTAGCCATCACATTATTACGGTTGATTACTAGTGTGTATTTTACAATAGTGACTTATAGTTGCACTATTATTAAATTTTTACTCTATATTAAAGTACTTAACAAAAATTGATAATTGCTTTTTTTTTCTTAAATTCTTTTATTGGTGCATTTTAGGTATACAATACATTTAGATTTATCTTTGGGTGCTTGTACCTGTACATGATGTATTTTGGTTCTTATTTTTTCCCCATTACCTGTGCACCCTTCACCCCTAAACCCTTCCCTATTTACATACTTCATTTCCATTTTCCATTGCAATGATTTCTGCTCTGATCTTTATAATTTCCTCTCTTGCATGGGATTTGGGTTTGTTATTCTTTTCTTTTTCTAGGAATTTGAGGTTCTGCATTAGATTATTTATCTGAGTTCTCTCTGTTTTACTAATATGGGCATTCACTGCTATGAATTTCCCACATAGAACTGCTTTCATTGTGTCCCACAGATTCCTGTATGTTGTACTGGCATTAGCATTTACTTGTAGAAACTCTTTAATTTCTTAATTTCCTCTGTGACCCATTGTTTGTTCAGGAGGGTGTTATTCAATTTCCAGGTGTTTGTGGGAGTTTTGCAGTTTCTCATGTTATTGATCTCCAATTTTATTGCACTATGGTCTCATAACATACAGGGGGCAATTTCTATTCTTTTACATTGACTTAGACATGTCCTACTAGGTAGCATGTGGTCTATTTTGGTGAATGACACATGTGCAGCTGAAAAGAAGGTGTATTCTGATTTTGTGGGGTGGAACACTCTGTAAATGTCTATTAAGTCCATTTGTTCAATAGCTTGGTTCAGTTCTAGAATTTTGTTGTTAATTTTTTGTCTAGATGATCTGTCTATTTGTGATAGTGGGGTATTGAGGTCCCCTACTACAACTGTATTAGTGCTTATTCGGTTTTTCATGTACATTAATATTTATTTTGTATAGTTGGGGGCATTAGTATTTGGTGCATATATATTTAGGATTGTCATCTCTTCCTCTTTGATTGTTCCTTTCACAAGGATGTAATGACCATCTTTGTCTCTCTTAATTAGTTTTGGTTTGAAATCTACTTTGTCTGCAAATAAGATTGCTACCCCTGCTTTTTTCTGGGTTCCAGTCGTGTGGAGAGCCATTTTCCATGCTTTTACTTTCAGTCTATGAATTTCTTTTTGAGTTAGGTGTGCTTCTTGTATACAGCATATTGCTGGATTTTGCTTCTTAATCCATTCTGTCAGTCTACTTCTTTTGATTGGTGAATTGAGGCCATTAACATTGAGGGTTATAATTGAGAGATATTGCCTCATCCTTGTCATGATGTTTTACTGTTGTTGTCTCTTATTTCTTTTTCTCTCTTTCCCTTTAGTTTCTTACCTTGTCTGGTGACTTCCCTCTGTTGAGCCTCATGGAGTTGTGACCTTCGTTGCCTTTTTCTAGGATATTGCTTAGAATTGTTTGGAGTGCTGGTTTGGTGTTCATGAAATTTCTCAGTTGTTTTTTGTCATGGAAGTATCTAATTTCCCCATCAATTTTGAAAGATAATTTTGCAGGATACAACAGTCTAGGTTAGAAGTTATTTTCTTTTACGGCTTGAAATACTTCACTCCGGTCTCTCCTTGATTTGAGGATTTGTGTTGAGAAGTCTGCCATGATTCTGATGGGCTTACTTTATAGGCGATTTGTTTCTTTTCTCTAACTGCCTGTAGGATTTTGTTCTTCTGTTGGGTTTCTGGGATCTTGACTATTATATATGTACGTGTAGATTATTTTTATCATGGCTGGGTGCAGTTCTATATGCCTCACTTATCTGTATGTCCAATTCTCCACCTCTGTCTGGGAAGTTTTCCACTATTACTTCTGTGAACAGTGTTTTTTATGTCAATTGTACTTTCTCCTGTTTTTTCGTGGACCCCTAACAGTCTTATGTTATTCTTCTCGGCATCATCTAGCAGCTGTTGAATTGATTTCTCATGGTCCCTTACTATTTTTAAGAAATCTCTGTTTTCATGTTCCTTCACCACAATCCTGTCTTCTATATCTGATATTTCATCTTCAGATTCTCTTAATCTGCTCTGCATCCTTTCAATGGAGTTTTTAAACTTCCAAATATCTGTTTGAATCTGTTTCATGGATTCCATTTCTTTCTTATGTTGAGAGATCATGGTTTCCATTTCTTTCTTATGTTGGGCATTCCTGGCTTCCAGAATGTTTCTGAGCCGGTCTATTTTTTTTATCAGTTTCTGTTCTAGAGCCTCTAATAATGTCTTTCACTCTGCTCACCATCTCTGTATTTATCTGGGAGATTATTTCTGCTTTGAATTTTTCTAGAGCCTCATTCATCTGTTTTGTTACTTCCTGTGCTATCAGTTCAGGGTGTCCAGGTGGTTATCAGACTTTTGCACCTCACTTCCCCCAGAAATTGCCTTTTGTGGGGTGGAAGTCTGAGTTTGTGACTTGCTTAAATGCCTTCTCATTTTTGATTTTGGTACTGTCCCTGATTTAGTTCCTGGGTTGATATTATGAAGTTGTTTACTGTATGTATCTTTGTTGATCTATTTAAAACCCTTATGGAATTATTGCTTCTCAGAGGTGTCTACCAGATATAGCTAGTCTTTAGGTTTTGAGTCTCTAATGACTCTGAGTCTATCTCATTTTCATTATACCAGGAAGGAAAACTATTTAGATCAATCATGACACCTTAGCCCAAGTCATACAATCAGCAACACCACAGCATCAAATATCTCTTAAAGAATGACAATTTGTGGTAGTTATTTATCTATCACCTTTAAAAAATAAAAGGCCTCCTTCAAGGTGTGTCTCTGCTGTCACAATAGACCATGTGGGCAGCAGTGTGCAGTTATAAGTCACTGAATCTCAGTAAGGTAGTCCCAGACCAGTGAGATTCAGGCAGATTTCTGGTTGCATGTCCCAAGTTGAGCTCCCTGTCCTCCTGCAGGGTTGCACTCTGCAAGTTTCTACCGCAGGTTTCAGCTGCTCTTCCCCTGAAGAAAGTCCAGGTTCTGATGGGAGCTGATAATCCCTCCAATTTACCAATCATGGTGGTCTGGTGTGTCTTTATTGCAGATTCCCTTCACTCTTCCAGTGGGCTTGTTTTCATTAGGGAGCCTGAGACAGGCACTTTCTCTATTGTTCACTTCTGGAGCTGAGGACAATGGCTTTAGTCCCCCTGTGCCTCTGCAGTGTATAACCAAGTAGCTGCACAGCCAAAAGGACAGAGGTGGCAGGGGGATGTATTGTTGGAGGCTCCTGTGCAGCCAAGCCATCAGCTGGTGGGCCTCCCTGGGGTGGTCCTCTTCACCCTGTCTTGATGGCTGCTGGAAAGCTGGTGGAGTAAGCCAGAGCAAGCAGGTCCCGGTCAGCCTGCAACCGCTCAGCCCCACTTGGCCCCACAGGCTCCGTTCAGCCCAGCCGTCAGCTGGTGGGCCTGCCCGGGTGATGGGGGTCCTCCTCACCCTGTCCTGGTCAAATTGATAATTTTTAATGGCAAAAATTTGTGAATTCTTTTCCCCTGTTGGTACAACACATTTAAAAAAATTTTATCTATATTTTATTTTCAAAATCCTCCATGATTAAACTAGTTTTGGAAACTGCATTATTGTGCATGAACACACTAATCCCTGCTTTCAACTTTATTTTGATCCACTGGCACGTTTTTCTAGTTGATTTCTTTTTTTCTTCAAGTGTAGGGAAAGTTATATTTAGTACCTAACACAAAAGAGTCATATTTGATTATTTAAAATTCTAAACTTTTTCCCATTTATTTAATGCAAGATATAAAGAAGATTCCCTAGCTTATATCTCTTCTAGAGTTTTCTGTTAAAAAACTAATGTTCTGTTTTACAATGAACAGATTAAGATTGTGGCTCCCCATTAAGTGTAAAAGCAACTTGTTCACAAGGGATCACTGTTACATTTAAGTAAAAAATGAAGTTATGATGGCCATGAGTTCAATTGTTAGATACACAGTTGTTAACCTGGTTCTAGTTCTGTTAATGTACATTTTAAAGTTTTATGCATAATATGTCAGTTTGTACACTGCTCTGGCACTTTTTCCTGAATAAGCTTCTATAACTTTGTTAGCATTAAGGCACTGCTACAGTCATTGCTGGATTAAAGTTATTAACAATCATATAAAACAAAGGAGAACAAAAGAGTTAAACATCGCATTTAAAAGTAACATTCCTTAATGTACCACTTAGCTTGTCACAAAGGTTTAGGTCCTATTTAACCATCTGTGAACACACCTGAAGAGGTCTGTAATCTAAAACACGGGCAATACATGGAGAGAGTGAATCCTGTTTATGATATAGTGTTCAATCGAAACCCAATGACAACTCTGCTAATAATTACAGTGTTGACAATTTCTTTCTTCATCTCAATCACCACCAATTACAGTCCTGGTGGCTTAGTATAACACTGTTCAGAATGTACCATTCTGCTGAGAGATTCATGCAAAACTTGATTGAAACTGCCACCAACCAAAATTGGAACTGCCATTCAGAGTAAGTTATATTAAAAGAATCCAAACACGGAAACGAACTCATTGGTAGATGAAACTCATTGGTAGATGAAACTTAACATCACTAACTCTTTCATGGACACACAAGATGAAAATAATCAACTTTAAGCTCTATGCTGTTTTACAATCACCTCTGCTCAGTTTTTTAGTACTTCACAACACCCTGCACTTGTGTTCAACCAAGAAGAACTTTCTGCATTCTGTGTGCAGCAACACTAGCTTCGTCTTCCAAGTCAGACTCACTCTGGGACGTGGAGCTGTGTGAGGCAGAACTGCAGGGAGAAGAGTATTCTGGCAAACATAAGTAGTGCATCAACGGGAGGCGGTACTTCCCACAGAAGTTCACAAATTTAATTTGTCTGACACAACAGTCAAAGTAGACTCCACCACACTTTGGGTTTGGGCAATTGCTGGCTGAACTCAAGTATTTAAGAAGATTCCCAGGAAGATCATAGGGTTTTTAGGAAATATTTCACATCTTAATGGTCCACGCAGCTAATTCCAGGAGAGTTGGACAGTGGTAGGTTAAATCTCTAACAAAGTGAACAACGAGTGGATTTCCTTGTAAACTCAACTCTTCCAAATGAATGAGGTTGAGGATCTCTCAGGGCAGGTATGTCAACAAGTTATTGTGGAGACTGAGGGAACGAAGTAAATACAACTGTGAAAGCTGAGGAGGCACACTTTGGATTTTGTTGTCACATAATACCAAGTAATTCAGAGAAGGCAAGTTTGCTAATTCTGGTAGGATTTCTTTGATGAAGTTTCCTCCAAGACATAAACACTCTAAACTCTGCAAGTTCTCTATCTTGGCCGGGATGTTCTGTAGTTGGTTGAGGCCCAGCCTGAGGGTCTGCAGCGCTGGCAGCCCCAGCAATGAGGCAGGGTTCTCCTGGAAGCAGTTGCCCCTGAGGTTGGGCACCTGGAGCCTGCGGCTGAGCGGCGACTGGACCAGACCTTTGGGCTGTGCGCCCAGCCCACCCAGCCGGTTGTTCCTGGCCAGCAACGTGCGCAGGCCGCTCAGCGTGAGCAGCTCGGGTTCCAGCGCGGTCAACGAGTTGCCACTCACGTCTAGCAGCTGTAGGTGCGGGAAGCCACTGCCCAGCGCTGGCGTCAGCGACACCAGACGGTTATGGGGCAGCAGGAGCCACAACAGCGCCTCCTGCGAGCCGCGCCGCTCTTCGCTGCGCGCCTCCCGCTCGGACTTCACCGTTTCACTGGACACGCTAAGGTGGGACCAGTTCAGCTCTGCCACTCTGGCCACGGCCACAGCCGCCCCAGCCTCCTCCAACTCAGTCGCCCAGCTCAGCCTTCCGCCGAGCTTGGCGGCTCCCCGGAACCTGCCCGTTTTCCTTTTCTTTCTCTAGTGTAATCGTTCTAGATAATGTTTTCAGAACTATATTGAATAGTAGAGATGATAGCAAATATCTTTGTCTTGTTCCTGATTTTAGAGCGAAAGCTTTCTGGTTTTGACCATTTAGAATGATGCTGTTGCTTGTTGTTTGTCATAGATGGCCTTTATTATATTGAGATAAAAACTATTCCAATGTTCTGTATGATTTTTATCATGAATAGGTGTTGGGCTTTGTCAAATGATTTTTTTTTGCATCTCTTGAGATGATCATGTGGTTTTTGTTCTCAGTTCTGTTAACATGGTTTATTATATTTATTGATTTGCATATGTTGAACCATCCCTGCATCCCCGGGATGAATTCTACTTGGTCATGGTGTATGAACATCTTAAAGATTTGCTATATTGTGTTTGCCAGTATGTTACTGAGGATTTTTGCATCTATGTTCATTAAGCAAATTGGCCTGTAGTTCTCCTTTTTGGTTGGATCCTTCTCTGGTTTTGGTACCAGGGTAAATCTTGCTTCCAGGAATGAATTTGGGAGTATTGCTTCCCTTTCAATTTCATTAAATTGTTTCAGGAGTAATGGCATTAGATCGTCTCTAAACTTCCTATAGAATTCATCAGTGAATCCATCAAGACCTCAGTTTTCCTTTCTTGAAATTTTTTTAAAATTACTTCTTCCATTTCACTGACTGATATTGGGTTCTTTAGAATTTTTTTTTGTATCTTCTTGATTCAGTTTTGGTAATTCATATGTATGCAGGAATATGTCCAATTCTGCCTTTTCCATTTCATTATAGTACAGGTTCTTGAAGTAGACATTGATAATCTTCTGTATTTCTGCAGGATCTTTTGTTATTTCATCCCTTTTACTCCTATTTGCATCTATTTGAGTCTTTTCTTTCCTTTTTTGTGACAAGGTTGGATAAGTATTTGTCTATATTATTTGATCTTTCAAAGAACCAACTCTTCGATTCATTGATTATATTGCTTTCTTAGTCTCAATTGCATTAATTTCTGCTCTGATATTTGTAATTTCCTCCTTCATGCTTGATTTGGGTTTAACTCACTTTTTTTTTTTCTAAAAGCTTGAGTTTCAACATGAGGTTATTTATTTGGGCTTGGTCTGTTTTTCTGATGTGGGAATTCACTTCTACAAATTTCTCTCAAAGGACTGCTTTCATTGTGTTTCAAATGATCCTGTATGTTGTTGGCATTATTGTTTAATTGTAGAAGCTGTCTAATTTCTTCTTTAATTTCACCTGTGACCTATTGGTTATCCATGTTTATGAAGTTTTTGTGGTTTCTTTTGCCATTGATTTCCAATTTTATTACACCCTGATCTGATAATATGCATAGAATAATTTCAGTTTCTTTACAATAACTTAAGCATGTTCTATGGGCTCTTATGTTGTATTTTGGAGAAAGTTCCATGTGCAGCTCATGAGAATGTATATTCTGCTGCTGTAGGTTGGAACACTCTGTAGATATATAATAAGTCCATTTGTTCAAAAGTTTGATTCAGCTCTGCTATTTCTTTGTTGATTTTTTTGTATAGTTGATCTGTTTATTTTGTGACAGTGGGGTTATTGAGATCACCCATTACAATTGTATTAATGCTTGCTTGATTTTTTAATGTCAATTAAAGTTTCTTTTATATAGTTGGTTGCAGTGGTATTTGATGCATACATATTTATGATTGTTATGTCTTTCTCTTGGATTTTTCCCTTGACAAGTATGTATTGTACTTTTTTGTCTCTTCTCATCAATTTTTATCTGCAAATGGAATAGCTACTCATGCTTTTTTCTGGTTTCCTTTTGCATAGTATATTGCTTTCCATTCTTTGAATTTCAGTCTATGAATTTCTTTTTGAGTTCAATGTGTTTCTTGTATGCAGGATATTGTTGGATTTTGTTTCTTTTCCCTTTTTTTGGTACTGGGAATTGAACTCAGGGCCTCAGTCTTGCCAGGCAGATGCTGTTCCACTGAGCTACATCCCTGGCCCCTTGGATCTTGTTTCTTGATACATTCTTCCACTCTGTTTCTTTTGATTGGTAAATTGGCATGATTTACATTTGTGGTTATAATTGATATATATTAACTTATCCTGTCATGCTATATTTCTGTTGATTCCCTTTCTTTCCCCTCTGTTTAACTGCATTCCTTGTCGGTGGATTTAACCTACTGAAATTCATGGAATTGCTGTCATTGTTTTCTTTTTCTAGTGTATTTTTCAGAACTTTTTTGAGAGCTGGTTTGCTGGTCATGAATTTCTTCATGTATTCTTTATCATGGAAGTATCTTATTTCTCCATCAATTTTGAAAGATAGTTTTGCAGGGTACATCATTCTGGGTTGGAGGTTGCTTACTGTTAGGGCTTGAGATATTTGACTTCAAGCTCTCCTTGATTACGTATTTGTGTTGAGAAGACTCTTGTGATTCTAATAAGTTTTGCCTTATAGATGATTTGGTTTTTTTTCTCTAACAGCTTTTAATATTCTATTCTTGTGTTGAGTTTTTGGAATCTTGATTATTATATGACTTCCTGTAGGTTTTGTTTTCTGATCATGGATAACTGCAGTTGTGTATCCATTGCTTATCTTTATGTCAAAATCTTTTTCTTTGCTTGGGAAGCTTTCTGTCATTATTTCTGTAAACAGGTTTTTTATTCTCTTTGGACTATCTTCTGATTTTTCATTGATTCCTATCAATCTTATGTTATTCTTTGCATCATCTAGCAGCTGTTGGATAGATTTTTATGGAACCTTGCTATTTTTAAGAAGTCTCTCATTTGATAATTGCTAATTGCAAATCTCTCTTCTAGGTCTGAAGTTTTGTCCTCACATTAGTCAATTCTGTTGTGCATACTTTCAACAGAGTTCTCAAACGCCTGGATATCTGTTTCATGAAAGCCAGTTCTTTCCTATGTTGGGTACTCATGGTTTCCATGACTTTCCTAAGCTCCTCTTTTTTGTCTGTATCTACTGTAAATTCACTAACCATGTCCTTCATTATAGTCATCATCTCTTTAGTTATCTGTGAATATATTTCTTATTTGTTTTTTTCTTAAAACTCATTTTTCTGCTTTTTTACTTATGCTGCTACCATTTCAGAAAAATTCACCTGTGTGGCTTTTTATTTCTTCCACTTCAATGCCTCTGGATTTGTTTTGGGTAGCTGGAGGTCTGAGGCTGCATCTTGCTTCCATATATTTTCATTTTTTAATTTAAAAATTTGTTTTCTGCATTGATTCTTATAAATTGTTTATGGTAGGTAGCTATGTTACTAGTATAGAGAACTCCTTATGAAATAGCTACTTTTCAAAGTTATCTTCTAGGCATAACTGCCTTTTAGCTTTTGAGTCTTTCCCAAGATTCTGCCTCCTCAATTTATCAGGAATGAGAAGTTGCTGAGTATTTGCCCTAGTACCCATTTCTTTAGTGCTGGAATATAGTATTATTTACGACCCCCAGAAAATGTACAAATTGGTATGCAATAAAGAACAACTGATCACAACAAATATGTGACCTTGGCTAAAGCAGTACAGTCAATAATAACAATAGCGTCAAGTACAATTTAAGAAATGACAAACTGTAGTTCATTGTTAATTTGCCTCCTTAAACCATGGGTACAAGATTTATAGTTATATAACAAAATCTAAAACAAATCAGAATATCATATACAGTAAAGATCCTATAAATAGAGTAATTTTACCCTTAAGGTAGAAAATTTAAAAGGGATAAGAAGAAAAAATAGAGAAATAAAAGAAGAGAAAGAGATTAGAAGCAAGGCTGAAAGACAAAGAAAGATTACCCAAGCTTTGGGAAACTGATTCAGAAGACAGGAGGGAAAGAAATGAAAAATAAATAAATAAACAAATTCAAAAAAACTAAAAACAAGGTTCACACTCATGAAAAATGAAAACAATCAAGAAAAAAGAAAAGCAAAGAGAACAAAAAAAAGAAAAAAAAAAGAAATTTCTTTGTGATATTAAGACTTTGCTTATCTTCTGGGGTCTTCAGTTTTGTGGTATCAGGGCATGTCTCTGTCTCTGGTAAACAAAGGAGGCAGGTGGAGCCCAGATCCATCCTGGATGATCCCCACAAACTTGCAGGAGGATTAGGGTGGGTTACTGATTCTAGTGCTTTCAACCTCACAGAAGTTCAGGCTGATACAGGCCTCTGGTTGGGGTGTTGGGGCCTGAGTTGTTCAGCCTACAACACTCTGGGTTTCTCTTGTAATCCTGACCTCAGCTCCTGGACCCTGGATGTCTCCCATGGTTGTGCCTCACCTAATCACTGGGAGCCCTGAGAAGGAGCCAACCCATGGCTGCTCTGAGTTCCAGGTTTAGTTGGTGGCTCCCTAAAATGGTATCTGGCCAAGCTCCTTCTCCAGTGGATGCTAGGACAGCAGAGACTCACCAGTTGTTGTAGTTCACAGCATCAACTGCTCCATGCCTTCTCCTCCTCCTTCACCTCCTCTTCCCCCCCCCTTCTCTGTAGACTGAAGGTGTTTAGTTAAAATACAGCATTAATAATTTAATGGTGTTAGTTGCTTTCCTCTATTCTCTTCAGAGTGAGATTTTATTCATTTGAAATACTTCATAGTTTTTTATTGATGTTGATTTCTGCTTATATTCCATTTGAATTTTTATTTACCCCATCTTTATTGGTACTGCTTTAAAAATATTTGAAATGTTTATGTGAATCCAAAGCCATAAATAAAACTACATAGAAAGAGAAGTGTTACTCCAAACCTTCTACCCAATTCTCACATGCAATCTTTTCACCTTATCCATATGTACCATCTGGAAGTAACACATATCATGTTTTTTATTCATCATTTCTATGCAACTAAGTAGATATTTTCCAATAAACAACATAATATAGATAACTTTTGTACTTTACATAGCAATAAGGCTTCTATGTAGTTTCTCCTCTAGTGATTCTTATATTAGGAGCTTGGTTCCCAGGTTGATGCTGTTGGAGATACTATGCAACCTTTAAGATATAGGACTAGCAGGAGTTCATTTGGTCTTTGGGGAAGCTGTACTTGGAAAGAATTAAGGTAATTCTTATGGGACCTCTGAGTGAGGTCAAGAGAGTAAGTTGCTATAAAAGTGAGTCTGAACTCTAAACTCTCTGTCTTCCTATTTAATGATGTGACCTCTTGCTCCTGCATGTACTTCTACCAGAATTACATTAAGACCTCATCAGAGATGGAAACAATGGACTCTCAAAATGTAAGATTTCATTCTTTCAGAACTATAAACTAGGCCACTTGTGTTGTGCCCATGGATTCAGCAAGGTACCCCCAGGAGGTAAGTCCAGCCAAAGTTATCACAGCAGCACATGAAGCCGTAACACAAGTTGCATGGGAAGAACTCTGAGAGACACTGAAGCTGTGCAATGATGAGTTTTGACTTCCAGGAAGTGGGTAGAGCGGTGAACAGCAGAGAAACAGCCTCTCCAAGATTTAGGGTCCAGATGCTAGAATATAGCAAAGTAAGGAAGAGAAGGAGGGAAGAGAGTTCCCAGGACCCAGCAAGGATCTGAAATGAGAATTGAAGCCCATGGGGAAAGTGAAGAGATGGAATTCAATGCACAAGAAGGAGGGGGCAAGTGGCATTTTTCTCCCTGATCCCTGGCACACAACTTGGGAGGGACAGCTCAAACCTGCTGACACATGGTGACTACTGGCAACCCCAGAGGCCTCCACAGAGAAACACATCATTGGAACAGAACAATGGACACACTAGACTTCAGAGTCTGGTGAGTTATTTGCAATCAGACATCCCCCAGGAGAGGGCAATTTGCTGGTTGCCATTTTGGAGAGGGGACAATTGAGCTCAGAATTCAGAGCAGCTGTGGGTTGGCTCCATCTTGAGGCTCCTGGTATCAGGGTGAGGTGGAATTGAGTTCAGGTTGATTGGAGGTCAAGGAGCTGACTTTAAGCCAGCAGGAAGGTGAGTTCAAGCTGGCTGGAGGAACCAGGGGTGTAGAAGGCTGAATAACTTGAGTTCTAGCATCACAGCCAGAAACCAGGCTGAACTTCAAGGGAACTAAAAGTTCAGGCTTGCTGGGATTATCCTCTACCCTACCATAAATTTACTGCTGGCCTGCTGGGATTAATCAACATGGATCTGGGCTCTGTCTGCCCATTTTGTTTACCAGTGACAGCAAAGACACACACTGAACATGACATTTTTTTTTCTTCCTTTTTAATTTTTTTCTTAATCGTTTTCTTTTGTTATATGAGTGTGAACATTATTTCTATTTTTTTGTGGTTGTTTTATTCTGCCCTTGTTTTTGTTTCTTCCTTCTCTCTTCCCATCCTGTCTTCTTCACCAGTTTCCCAGTTTGTGTAATCTTCTTTTGTCTTCCAGTTTTGCTTTTAATCTCTTACTCTTCTCCTATTTTTCTATTTTTTCACATAACCCCTTTTAAATCTTCTCCCTTGGGTAAAATCATCATGATAAGGGCATATGTACTATATGAAATTTTCTGGTTTGTATTAGATTTTGTTATATAACCACAAATCCAGTTCCTACAGTTGAAGGTGGCAAATTAATAGTTACCAGTTTGTCATTTTCTATGCTCTTTGATGCTATCATTATTGCTGATTATATTACTTTACCAAGGTGATATAATTGTTCTAATCAGTTTTTCTTCCTGGTATGCCAAGACTGAGATTTCCTGAGGGTCATAAACAATACCAGTGCCAAAGAACCAGGGGCTAAGCCAAATAGGCAGCAACTTCTCATACCAAATGAATTAAATAGGTAGGATCTTGCAACAAACTAAAAAACCAAAAATTACCTAGACCTTGAAGACATCTCTGAGTAGCTATTTCCCAAGGGTTCTTGATATTAGCAATAAAGCTACCAGCCATAAGCAACTTACAAGCATCAACCAAGGAATTAAGCTAAAAAAATAGAAAATGAGAGCATATAGAAGCAAGATGCAACCCTAGACTTCCAGCTGGCCAAAGGCAAACCCAGAGGAAAATGAGGTGGAACAATTTGAAAGCCATGCACCTGGACTCTTTGAAGTAATAGCAGAAGTAACAAAGCAGATGTATAAGGCTATAAAAAAAATTGAAACTGAAATAATTTCTCAGATAACTACAGAGAAATTGACCTTAATGAAGGACATGGTTAGTGACTATAGAGCAGATACAGATTAAAGAAATAGAGATGCTTAGTAAAATGATAAAAATCATAAATGGTCAACATAAGAAATAAATGAAATCTATGAAACAGATACAAACTGATTTCTAGAAGTTTAAGAATTCCATTGAAATTATACACAGCAGAATGAATCATGAGGACAGAATATAAGATGTACAAGACAGGATTGTGGTTAGTGAACATGAAAAGAAAGATTTTTTTTTAAAATAGCAAGGTCCTATGAAAAATTAATCCAAGAGCTGCTAGATGATGCAAAGAAGAATAACATAAGATTTAGCAGTCAATGAAAAAGCAGAAGATAGGGAAAATGACATAAAAAAACTTGTTCACAGAAGTAATGGCACAAAATTTCCAAAGCAGGGAAAAGGAATATGACATACAGATAAGTGGGGCATATAGAACTCCATTTAGCTATGATCAAAAAGTCTACAGTGGGTGGGGATTTAGCTCAGTAGTTCTGCCACCTGCTTCGCAAGTGCAAGGTTCCAAGTTCGATCCCTGGTACCAAAAAAAGAAAAAAGTCTACAGCAAGGCATATAGTAGTCAAAATTCCAAAATTTCAACACAAGAGCAGAACATTAAAAGCTATTACAGAAAAGAAACAAATCACCTATAAAGTAAAGCCCATCAGAATCACAGCAGACTTCTCAACACAAACTATTAAGTCAAGGAGACCTTGGAGTGAGGCATTTCAACCCCTAAAAGAAAACAACCTCCAACCAAGATTGACGTACCCTGCAAAATTGTCTTTCAAAATTGATGGAGAATTAAGATACTTTCATAACAAGGAACACCTCAAGAAATTCATGACCACAAAACCAGTACTCCAAAATATTCTGAAGGATATTCTAGAAAGAGATAATGAGAACTATAACTCCATGAACCCCAACAGAATGAATCCACCCAGCAAGGCAAGTAATTAAACAGAGGGGGGAAAGAAAGGGAATCAACAACTGGAAAATAATGTGACAAAGATAAGTCAACATATATCAGTTATAACCACTAATGTAAATGGTCTCAGTTCACTCAACAGAAGAAACAGACTGGAAGAAAAGATCAAGAAGCAAGATCCAACAATTTGTTGCATACAAGAAACACTTTTGATTCAAAAGAAATTCATAGACTCAAAGTTAAAGGATAGAAAACAATACTCCATGAAATAGGAACCTTGAAAAAGAGTAGGAGTAGCTATTCCATTTGCAGACAAGGTGGATTTCAAGCCAAGACTGATAAAGAGAGACAAAGTAGGTCAAATACCATCACACCCAGTGATAAAAAACAAATATTAAGGAAATGAAAAAGCAAATAAGCAATAATGCAATTGTAATGGGGGACCTCAATAACTCACCATCACAGTAGATCAGTTAGACAAAAAAAAAAATCAACAAAAATCAGAACTGAAACAAAATTTGAGTAAATAGACCTAGTAGGTTTCTGCAGAGTGTTTCACCCCAAAACATCAGAATACACATTCTTCTCAGCTACACATGAGACCTTCTCCAAAATAGACCACATACTAGCTCATAAAACATGTTTAAGTTAATGCAAGGAAGGAATTGAAGTTATCCCATGCATATTATCAGACCATAGTGTAATGAAATTTGAAATCAATGGCAAAAGAAACCATACAAACTGCATAAACATGGAAATTAAATAACACTGTCCTGAACAACCAGTGATTCACTGATGAAATTAAAGAAGAAATTAGATAATTTCTAAAATTAAACAGTAATGCCAATGCAACGTACCAGAACTTATGGAACGCAATGAAAACAGTCCTATGAGGAAAATTTGTAGTGATGAATTCTAATATCACAAAAACAGTGTGAGCTCAAATAAACAAGCTAATATTGAACCTCAAACTTCTAGAAAAAGAAGAGGAAGTTAAGCTCAAAGCTCATACAAGGGAGGAAATTATAAAGATCAGAGCAGAAATTAATACAATTCAGACTAAGAAAACAGTACAGAGAATCAATTGATCAAAGAATTGTTTTTTAAAAAAATTAAACAAAATTGACAGCCTTATCAAAAAAGGAAAAGATTCAAATCCATGCAATTAGGAATGAAAAGGGTGAAATCACAACAAATCCCGCAGAAATCCAGAATATCATCCATATGTACTTTATAAACCTGTATTCTAGTAAGATGAAAAACACAGATAAATTGGAGAGATTCCTAGATACATATGAATTCCCAAAGCTAAATCAAGAAAATAAACAAATTATAAATAACCCAATATCAGTCAGTGAAGTGGAAGAAGTAATCAAAAAAACTTCAACAAAGGAAAGTCTAGGTCTTGACGTTTTCACTGATGAATTCTACAGGAAGTTTAGAGAAGATCTAACGCTACTACTTCTGAAACAATTTAATGAAATTTAAAGGGAAGAAATACTCCCAAATTCATTCCTGGAATTAAGCTTTATCCTGATACCAAAACCAGAGAAGGATCCAACCAAAAAAGAGAACTAGAAGCTAATCTGCTTAATGACCATAGATGCAAAAATCCTCAACAAGATACTGGCAAACACAATGCAGCAAATCACCAAGAAGATTATACACAATGACTAAGTCAGATTTATACCACAGTTGCATGGATAGTTCAACATATGCAAATCAATAAATGTAATACAACATATTAACAGAGCCACGGACAAAAATCATATGATCATCTCAATAGATGTAGAAAAAGCATTTGACAAAGTCCAACACACATACATGATTAAAATCCTACAGAAAATTGGAATAGGTGGTCTTTATCTCAGGGTTCTTTATTATATCTCTCCGGGATGTTTTAAAATTTTAGTACACTGGATCTGCACATTTCTTGTTAATTTTATTCCTAAGAGTTTCCTCTTTAAGTTTTGCTCATAAATAGAGATTTCTCTGTCATTTATGTTTTCTAGATATCATGGTTTGTGTTTTAAAGGCTTGTTGTGGTTTATATTAAGATGCCCCCAAAGCCTCATGTACTCATAAGTGGGTCTTTGGGGAGGTGATTGAATCATGGGTGCATGATACTCATCAGTGTTTTAATTCACTAATGAGTTTATAGCTAATTGTAATGATGAGAGGTAAAGACTAGTAGTAGGAGGTGGGTCACTGGGGACACTGCCTGAAAGGATATATCTCACTTCCTCTTCCTTTAATTTTTTGATCTTCTTCTCACCACCATTCCATGAGCTCTTTCTTCTCTGCTGTGCCCCTTTGCCATGCTTCTCTGCCTCAGAATTAGCTGACAATGGACTGAAGTCTCTAAAGACTATGAGACAAAATAAACTTTTCCTTTTTGGATTTGTGGCTTTTGCATATTGAGTCTCAGCAATGAGAAAGTAGCTGGGACAAAGCTATTCCATTCTATATGATGATTTTATATCTTCCTACTTTATTGAATTATTTTGAGTTGGTTTTAAATTTGTATCTAGATTTTTCCAGATATACTACCATATTATGTACAATTTTAGGTACTTTTCATTCTTATATTTCTTATTGCATTTCTCAGTTTTCATTGCATTAACTACTTCCTCTACAATGATGAATAGCAGAGGAGACAGTAAGCATCTTTGAATAATTTTTTAATGTAGTAAAAATGGCTCTGGTGTTTTCACATTAAACAAAGTGCTGGCTTTATGGCTTTAAATACAAAGAGGGAAGCAAAACTTCTTATAAGGAGATAGTAGTAGGTCAGATAGAGATCACCTAGTCAGAGTGATGATAGCAGAGGTGCAAAAACATAGATACACTTGAGATATACTGTATTTCCTAGTATCAGCAACTTTTCTTGGTGGTGGATGTGCTACAGGAGAGAACAGGAAAATATTAGCTCCAAGGCTGTTAGCTCAATTTATTGTGTGCATATATTGTTTCCTCATCTACATTGTAAGGAACTTTATAGTAAGCAACTGTAATATATTGATTAAAATATCACACTTTGGAAATAGATTTCCTGGATTTAAATTCAGACTTCAATATTTATTATATTATTGTGAATAAATTGATTGATTCTTTTGAATATTTGTTTCCTTCCATATCTATATAACAAGAGATAATACATCATAAGGTACTTGTGGGGATTAAATAACTACGAATAAAACATAAACAACAACACCCTTAGCACAGTGCTAGTATATACAAAGATTCATTAACAGTGATGATTATAGCTCTGAATCATTAACTCACCCTGGTATCTATGAATTACTACAAAAACATTATTCAATGATTAAATTGTGTGTCTTGACATAACAAACCTGCTTTAAGTCATTTTGTCATATTGCAAATTCTTTTTTTAAAATTAATTTTAATGGTACATTTTATGTATACAACATAAAGACATTCATCACTGGAAATTTTCACATTTATGTAATCTTTCTTGGTTCTTAATTTTTCCCCATGCCCCTGCTATCCCTTAAATCCATCCATCCCTCCTTATTTACAAAGACTTTGTTTGATTTTTCATTTTCTAATATTAATTCCATTCTCTTCTTTCCTTTTGCTTGCTGTTTCCACTTCCCCATCCCCTTTTCCCCTTTTGTTCCTATTTCACAATATCTGTTACAACTTTTAGTCCTTATTTACACTTTCAGTTTCTCACACTAGAGAAACTATTCGGTATTTACACAGGTGTGTCCTATTTATTTCACTTAAGAGTATGGCCTCAATGTGCATCCATTTAGCTATAAATGTCTCTAATTTTTCATTTTTTATGGCTGAGTAGTACCCCATTATATTAAAAAAACACATTTTCTTTATGCACTCTCCACTTGATGAGCAATTGGGCTGCTTCCAAGTTCTAGCTATTACAAACTGTGCTGTTATGTACACAGGTACACATATATCACTGTGGTATGATTCTTTTAATTCTTTGGGGAAGATACCCAGCAGGGGAATAACTGTGTCAAATGGGACTTCCAGTCCTAGTTCTTTGAGTTATCTCCATACTGATTTCCACAGTGGTTGGACCTGTCTACACTCCCACCATCACTGGAACAGTGTTCCTCTTTACCCACAGACCCACCAGCAAATGTTATCTGTTGATTTCATGATAGCATCCATTCTTTCTGTGGTGAGGTGGAATCTCAGTGTTGTTTTCATTTGCAGATCTTGAATGACCAGTGATGTTGAACACTTTCATATGCTTATTTGCTATTTCTACTTTTTCATCTGAGAAATGTCTGTTCATTTGAGATGCCCATTTTTGGATTGGGCCTTTAAATTTTGGAGGTCTGATTTTTTAAAGTTCTTTATATATTCTAGATAGTAAACATTTGTGTGAGGAAAACCAAGTGAAAAATTTTTCCCATATTGTGGGCTGTCTCTTCACACTGCTGGTGGTTTCTCTTGCTGTGCAGAAGCCTTTTAATAAGAAGAGATCCCATTTGTTGATTGTTTGTGCTAGTTCCTGAGCAACTGAGGTTTTGTTCATAAAATCTTTTCCTACACCGATGTCTTCAAGGGTTCTACCTAACCTCTGTTCCAACTGGTTCAGAAATTCTATTTTAATATTTAGATCTTTAATCCATTTTGATTTTAGTTTAGTGTATGGTGAGAGATACAGGTCTAGTTTTAATCTTTGGCAAGCTAAAGCCCAATTTTTCCAGCACCATTTCTTAAAGAGGCTATCTTTCCTCCAGTGAGGGTGCTTGGCTCCTTTATTGAAGATGAGATGGCTGAGTGTGTCTGGAGTTGTATCTGCATCTTCTAATCTGTTCCACTGGTCCTCAAGCCTGTTTCTTTGGCAGTACCATGCTGTTTTTATCACAGTAGCTTTGTAGTAGAGTTGCAGGTTGGGGATTGTGACACCCCCTGCCATGTCTCTGTTACCTAGAATGGCTTTTGCTATTCTGGGTCTCTTCTTGTTCCAAATGAATTTTTGGATTATTTTCTCAAGGTCTATGAAGTGTGCTGCTGGGATCTCAATTGGAATTGCATTAAATCTATATAGCAGTTTTGGAAGTATGGCCATTTTCACTATATTAATCCTTCCTACCCAGGAGCAGGGGATGTCTGTCCATTTTCTGATATCATCTTCAATCTCTCTTTTCAGAATGCCATAGTTTTCAGAGAAGAGGTCTTTGATTTCTTTTGTTAGGTTGATTCCTAGGTATTTCAGTTTTTTGGATGCTATTGTGAAAATAATTGTTTCCCCTATTTCTCTCTCAGTGAGGCTGCTGTTCATGTAAAGGAAAGCTATTGATTTTTGTGTGTTGACTTCGTATCCAACTACTTTAGTGAATTTGGTTAAGTCTAGAATACTTTTGGTGAAGTTCTTGGAGTCTTCTATATAGAATATTATGTCAACTGCAAATAATGACACTTTGATTTCTTTGTTTCCTATCTTTATTCCTTTTCTTTCTTTCTCTTGTCTAATTGCTGTGGCTAATGTTTCCAAGATGATATTGAACAGGAGTGGTGATAGTCAACATCCTTGTCTTGTTTGTGATTTTAGTGTGAAGGATTTCAGTTTTTGACCATATTGGCTGTTAGTGTTTTATAGATGGCTTTTATCAGATTGAGGTAGAGACCGTCTATTCCAATTTTTTGTAGGGTTTCTATCATAATTGCATGTTGGATTTTGTCAAAAGCTTTTTCTGCATCTATTGAGATGATCATATGTTTTTATCCTTGGCTCTATTAATATAGCATATTACATTTATCAATTTGTGTATGTTGAACCATCCCTACATCCTTGGGATGAATCCCACTTGGTCAGGGTGTATGATCTTCTTGATGATCTTCTGCATTCTATTTGCCAGTATCTTCTTAGGGATTTTTGCATCTATGTTCATTAGTGAGATTGGCCTTTAGTTCTCTTTTTCAGTTGGGTCTTTCTCTGCTTTGGGGATCAAGGTGATGCTTGCTTCCAGGAATGAATTTGGGAGTATTGCTTCCCTTTCCATTTCATTGAAGAGTTTATACAGTAGTGGCAGTAGTTGCTCTCTAAATGTCTTGTAGAATTCATCAGTGACAACATGAGGACCCGGGCTTTTCTTAGTTGGTAAGATTTTAATTATGTTTTCAATTTCATTGATTGATAATGGGTTGTTTAGAATCTTTAAGTCTTCTTCATTCAACTTTGGTAATTCATACTTATCTAGGAATCTGTCCATTTCTTCTGTGTTTTCCATCTTATTGCTGTATAGGTTCTCTGAGTAGGTATTGATGATCCTCTGGATTTCTGCTGTGTCCACTGTAATTTCATCCTTTTCATTCCTAATTGCATGAATTTGAGCCTTTTCTTTCCATTTTCTGATAAGGTTGGCTAAAGGATTGTCAATTTTGTTTATTCTTTCAAAGAACCAGCTCTTGACTTCATTGATTTTTTGCATTGTTCTCTTAGTATCCATTGCATTGATTTCTTTCTGATCTTTATAAGTTCCTCTCTTGTATGAGCTTTGGGTTCCTCCTGCTCTTCTTTTTCTAGAAGCTTGAGGTTCAGCCTCAGGTTGTCTAATTGGGCTCACTCTGTTTTCCTAACATAAGTGTTCTCTGCTATGAATTTCCCTCGTAAAACTGCTTTCATTGTGTCCCATAGATTGCAATATGTTGTATTGTTGTTGTCATTTAATTGAAGGAAATATCTGATTTCTTCTTTAATTTCCTCTGTGACCAATTGGTTATTCAGAATTGCATTGCTCAATTTCCATGTGTTTATGAAATTCCTGTGTTTTCTTTTGCTAGTGAAATCTAATTTCATCGCCCTATGGTCTGATAATATACAGGGGATAACTTCAATTCCTTTGCACTTACTTAAACATGCTCTATGGGCAAGTATGTGTTCCATTTTGGGGAAAGACTCATGTGCAGCCGAAAAGAATGTGTATTCTGATTTTGTGGGGTGCAACTGTTTATAAACATGTTAAGTTCATTTGTTCAAGAGTTTGATTGAGTTCTAGTATTCTGTTGCTTATTTTTTGTCTAGTTGATCTATTTGTGACAGTGGGTTATTGAGTTCCTGCACCTCTATTGTATTAGTGCTTATTTGATTTTTCATGTCCATTAGTATTTGTTTTATATAGCTGGGCACACTAGTGTTTGGTGCATGTATGGTTTTTATTGTCTTCTTTTCCTCTTGGATTGTTCCCTTTACAAGGATGTAGTGTCCTTCTTTGTCTCCCTTAATCAGTGTTGGTTTGAAATCCACTTGATCTGCAAACAGGATAGCTACTCCTGCTTTTTTGGGGTTCCTGTCACATGGAGTATGATTTTCCATCATTTATCTATCACTCTATGATTTTCTTTTTTAATTGTGTTTCTTGTATGATGTATATTGTTAGATCTTGCTTCTTGACTCATTCTGCCTGTCTATTTCTTTCAACTCAATAATTGAGATGATTAACATTGATGGTTATAACTGATATGTATTGATTTATCATTGTCATGACTTTTTTTCTGTTGGATTCTCCCTCTTTGCATTTAATTTCTTGTTGTGCCTGACTAATTCATTCTGCTGGGCTTCCTGGGGTTGTGATCCTCATTGTCTTTTCCTAGGATATTGTGTAAACGTTTTTGGAGTGATGGTTTGGTATTCATGAAGTTCCTAAGGTGCTCTTTGTCATGAAAGTATCTTATTTCTCCATCAATTTTGAAAGATAGTTTTGCAGAGTACATCCATCTGGGTTAGAGGCTGTTTTCCTTTATGGCTTGAAATATATCACTCCAAGATCTTCTTGCCTTGAGGGTTTGTGTGGAGAAGTCTACTGTGATTCTGATGGACTTTCCTTTGTATGTGATTTGTTTCTTTTCTCCCACTGCTTGTACACCTTTGTTCTTCTGCTGGGCTTCTGGAATCTTAACAATTATATGGCCCTGTGTAGATTTTTTTTTGATCAAGGCTAGTTGGAGTCCTATATGCCTCACTTATCTGTATGTCAAGTTCTTTTCTCCTGCTTGGGAAGTTTTCTGCCATCACTTCTGTGAAGACTTTTTTATGTAATCTGCACTCTCTCCAGTTTTTTCATTCACTCTGATCAGTCTTACGTTATTCTTCTTTGCATCATGTAGCAGCTGCTGGATTGATTTCTCAGGGTCCTTTATAATTTTAAAGCAATTTTTCTTTTCCTGGTCACTAATTGCAATCTTATCTTCTATATCTGAAATTCTGTCCTCACATTGGCTCATTTTGCTGCATAAGCTTTCAATGGAGTTTTTAATCTCCTGGAAATCTGTTTGCATCTGTTTTATGGATTCCATTTGTTTCCTATGTTGGGATTCCATCATGTTTCTCAGTTCCACTATTTTTTGTCTGTGTCCTCTCTATACTTATTAATCATGTCTTGCACTATAGACATAATCTCTGTTGTTATCAAAAATTATTTCTAATTTCTTTTTTTCCAGATCTTCTTTTGTTTCCAGTTCAGGCAGTCCAGGTGGTTGAGTATCAGAGTGTTCCATCTCGTTGCCCCTTGGGATTGCTTTAGGTGATCTCTGATTCTGGTTTTGAGACTTGTTTAAGTGTCTTCTCATTTCAACATGAAGGGGGAGTGGAGGGATGTGTGCTACTGGCACCCACATGGCTCACCTTCTCGGTGTTGGGTGTGGTGGCATGATACCCTGGAAGGTTCACCTCCACTACACTGGGGGCAGCTCTGCTCCTTAGCACTGGAGGCGGTGGTATGGTGCCCTGGAAGGTTCACCTCCTCTGCACTGGGGGCAGCTCAGCCCTTCAATGCTGGGGGCAGTGGTCTCACAAGTTCTTGAGAGTCATTTTTATTATGTTAAGTTAAGGTTAACTTTTTAGGACAATGAATAATTTAAAAATACAATAAGGTAAATGAATGCCCAACACTTGCAGACTATTTCTTTTATGATGCCATATGTTTGATATATATTCCTAGTAGAGATGTACTGCTAAAACATAGGTAGACTCATTAATAAAAACGTTTTATCTGTGTTAATGAAAAGGAATTTGCCAGAAGTGGACGTCATTTCTACATGAAAAGTGATAATATTTTCTCTGACACCAAATCAACAAGCTACCACCTGTTTGTGTGGGTCACTGAGAGATAATAATAGAAATGATCATTGTGTACTTTTTGTGAACTTGAATAATAATTCCATTACTAAGCAACAGATTATATTTTGCCATCATTAACTTGAATAAATTGTAATTAAGTATAGACTAATTTGCTGTATATTAGTCAGGATTTTTTTGGTCAGAATAATTTTAAAGAATACCATGAAAATCTCTTTATTGTCTAGAAATAGCTCATTACTCATAAAAAACAAATGTATTGTGAGTTAATTATGCATGTTGTGTGTTAAATCTGAATATAGTTCTTTTAGCAAGTGCTTGTTCTAAAGATTAGTGCTACTGAGGACCTTGTAGCTGTAGAAAATGAATCCAATTCACAGTTTGATTTAAAGTTGAATTTTAAAAGTGACTGCCTTTTCTTATATAAAGATAAGAAAGGATGTAAATTTTGTTTGTTTCGGACCTGGGATTTAGCTCAGTGGTTCCACTGCCTGCCTCACAAGCTCAAGGTCCCGAGTTTGATCCCCGGTACCAAAAAAAAAAGAAAAAGAAATTTTGTTTGTTTGTTTTTAAGGATGTAAATTTTTAAAAATCAGCATATCTTTATAAATGGTCTATATTGCATAGGTACATAAAATTATGATTATTTTCTTGCTTTTGAGTTGAAAGCCATTAAATTTAGTGTCAAGAAAAGAATAAGGGTCTTTCTGTTTTGTTTTTGACTATGGTGATTCTAATTAAAGTCAATTGTTTTTTGACACACGACATGATGACAATCTATTAACTTTGATAATTTGGCTCAATTCAACTACAACCTTCGATTCTATCTTCCAAATATACACCATAAGTGACATCTAAGGAAATTTTTCAATGAAAAAACTGCAGTTATAAAACTATTTTTTACCTTGTTCATGCTCATAGATTTTTTTTCCTAATCATATTTCTTTCATCAGAAGTCTGTTAATAAATACTTATTCTTTTGCTTCTTATATCATATTGTGTATAGGTACTGTATTCCATTCTGCTTGTAATATAAATATTCTTCTTTTTTAGTACTGGGAATCAAACTCGGGACCTTGCACTTGCGAGGCAGGCAGCAGAACCACTGAGCTAAGTCCCCAGCCCATAACGTAAATATTCTTGCATTTGTCATTGAAAATATTATGAATCTGAGTTCAGAGTGGTTGTCTCTAGCAAACAGAAGCTATTTTCCTAGTATGATTTTGCTTAATGGTTCATACATATCTGCACAATAATACTCTTGTTTACTTATTCTTCTTGTTTAAGCCCTACTAGTTATTCTTAAAGACCTATTGTACTACACAAATTAGTCATTCTTTGTCCCTAAACCAGAATGTTGACTTTGCAATAGATTATTTTGCTGCCTATACTGTAACAATTTTTCAGATACTTTAAAACAAATTGGTCCAGCTTTCAAATGGTTTCTAATATTACTTAAACTGAAGAATATAAATGTTATCTCATTTACATTATTCTAATCTGGAGCATTTGCCTATTAAAATTAAGTGAAAAGCAACATGTATTATTTTTAAAAATATAAAAAACCAATATATTTATAAAGCATTCTCATAAAAAGTACCATTTATGTCATTTTCAAAGAATGTACAGTGTAATAACTTTGTAATCACACCCTTTATTTTTTATTTTATTTTGGGTTTGATCATTGCAATTGAAGAAAAAAATCCAGAAAACAATTACTTCCAGAAAAAATTAAACTTGTGACTTCCATTTCTGTGTTAGTTGTGAGCACAATTTTGGTATATTGGATCATTACAACAAAGATAGATCCAGCACAGAACCTATGAAGTTATAATCATAGATCACAGACCTGGACAGGGATCAACTGAAGAAGAGAAAGCTGCTGGGCACCATGCCACATACTTGTGATTCCAGCTGCTAGGGAGCCTGTGGTAATAGGATCACAAATTTGAGGCCAGCCTAGGAAAATTAGGGAGGCCCTTTATTAGCAGACATTTCAGAGTTGGCTGAATACATTAGGAAACACAAACAATTTGAATTAGTGAAACAGGATTCAAAATCTAGACTATGGGACTCAAACTCCTTCTATATTAGATCTTTCCATTTTGTAAAGCAAATCTTATCTCCAATTTACACCAACCAGAATTTCTCTACCCTCTCTAGAGCTTATTTCAGGGCATGTAACCTAAGTGGCACAATCTGAGTGAAATGCTGTGATAGAAGCATGATTCTTTTCATTTCTGCTCTTGTCTGGAAAACACAGTATGCCTTGTGAAGCCAGGAATCATGGTAGTCATTTCACTTAAATGAAGAAAGTCAGCCTGAATAAAAAGGCAGCACATGAAAAAAGTCAGACTTGAGAGGTTTACTGTTCAAATCACATCTGATGCTCATCCTACCTTTGGATTTTGAGTTACATGACTTAACAAATCTTTTTTTGTTTAATGAGTTTGAATTATGCTTTTTGAACAGAAAGAGTCCTAATTGATCTCATAAAGTTGATGAATGATGGATTTCCTGATGATTGAATATAGGAAGACTTGAAGGTAAAGAAAGTCCAGTTGATAGCACAAATAATCAACAAATGGGATCTCTTCTTATTAAAAAGCTTCTGCACAGCAAGAGAAACCACCAGCAGTGTGAAGAGACAACCCACAATGTGGGAAAAACTCTTCACCTGCTCTTCCTCAGACAAAGGTCTACTATCTCAAATCTATAAAGAACTTCAAAAGATCAGACCTCGCAAATTTAAAGACCCAATCCAAAAATGGGCATCTGAAATGAACAGACATTTCTCAGACAAAGAAGTAGAAATAGCAAATAAATACATGAAAAAATGTTCAACATCACTGGTCATTCGAGAGATGCAAATGAAAACAATGCTGAGATTCCACTTCACTCCAGAAAGAATGGCTGCTGTCATGAAATCAACCAATAACAAATGCTGGTGGGGCTGTGGGGAAAGAGGAACCCTGCTCCACTGCTGGTGGGAGTGTAGACTGTTGCAAGCACTGTGGAAATCAGTATGGAGATACCTCAAAGAACTAGGACTGGAAGTCCCATTTGACCCCGCTATTCCACTGCTGGGGATCTTCCCCAAAGAATTAAAAGAATCATACCACAGTGATATATGTGCACCCATGTTCATAGCAGCGCAGTTTGTAATAGCTAAAACTTGGAAAGAGCCCAAATGCCCATCATCTGGAGACTGGATAAAGAAAATGTGGTTTTTTTCTAAAATGGAATACTACTCAGCCATAAGAAATGAGAAATTAGAGACATTTATAGCTAAGTGGATGCACATTGAGGCAATACTCTTAAGTGAAATAAATAGGACACACATGTGTAAATACCAAATAGTTTCTCTGGTGTGAGGAACTGAAAGTGTAAATAAGGACTAAATGTATAATAGGTAATGTGAAATAGGAAGAAAAGGGGCAAAGGGGAAGGAAGTGGGAGGGCTAGGGGAAAGGATAGAAGGGAATAGGATTAATATGAGAAAATGGAAGAATAGGAACAAAGTCTTTTTAAATAGGGAGGAATGGAGGGGTGGAAGGGAGGGCTGGGCAAGGGTGAAAAGAACCAAGAGAGACTATGTAAAGGTGCAAATTTCCAATGATGAATGTCATTATATTGTATACCTAAAATGTACCAATGATTAGAATGAATAATCGATAATGTAAAATAGGAAGAAAAGGTCCAAAGGGGTAGGAGTAGTGGGAGGGGCAGGGGAAAGGAAAAAAGGGAAAGGAAAAATGCTGAGAAATGGAAAAAATGGAAATAAAGTCTTTGTAAATAGGGAAGGGTGGAGGGCGTGAAGGGAAGGCTAGGAATGGGGAAAAAATAAGAACCAAGATGCATTATATAAAGGTACAATTCCCAATGAGAAATGTAATTGTGTTGTATACCTACAATGTACCAATAAAAGAATTTAATACAAAAAAAAAGTCCAGTTGAAAGAAAAACAGCATTTTTTTCATAAAGAAGCACTGTGGAGTAATTTACACATTGTCAAAACAACATAACCCTTACTACAACTGACTTCAGCAATAAAATAGAAGGAAAAGGTGACAATAGACCATGAATACTTCTAAGTCATGAAATTAAGTTTTAAAGTGAAAATACTGCTCCACACATCCCCCACATCCCCCATCCTCAGTAAAAAGTGTTCACCTTTACTGCATCCCTTCACTATCATTGCCAAGGCTACAATGATATCCTTTGGCTGGATTTTACTTTAAGTCTTTTGAGTTCATTTATAAGTTTGCATAACACCAAATCATGACAAGCTCTATTAACAAATAATTTAAGGCAGTTAGAAATAGCATATAGTAGCTGAATATAGGAGTTTTGAGCAAAGGTTTTCAAACTCATTATGCATGAGAATTAACTATGTAACTTTAAAAATTGAAAGCTTCACACCCAGACATATCTAATACAAATGGTCATTTTCCACATTTGCTAAGGCTGACTAATATCAATTCCTATTATTACATATTTTTATGGATTTATATTGTTAAAACTGGAAAATAACAGTAACAATATTGTATGTAAAATCATGTGAAAATAATAAATGGCCATAGTCTAAATGAGATGCTAAATCAGTTGTGCAGACGATTACAGTATGCCTCAATTCCATCAGCACGGTTTATACTACTATAAATTGGCATTTTAAAGGAGTGTCATATATTGAAAGGGCAGGGAACTAATTTAAGATAGACCTAGGTTCTAATCCCAACCACTTAGGCAGGAATTTATTTTATCTGAATTTCCTCATATATAATGTACAAATAATTATGCTTTCTTTAAAGGGATTTTGTAAAAATAACACAATGAAGTTATATAAAATATCTACAACAGAATTTTTTGTAAGTAGAAGCTAGTAAATCATAGTAATTATTACTATTATTAGAAGTCTATTTAATTTTTATGTGTACTTTTTTAAACGTAAAAGTATAATATTGTTTTTATAAGAATGATTATGGGGGCATCATAATCCCAGACTTCAAATTATACTACAAAGCTACAGTGATAAAAGCAGCATGGTATTGGTAAAAATATCAGACTTGTGGATCAGTGGAACAGAACAGAAGATACAAAAACAACTCGAGGCACATTCACCTATGTTCTTTGGTAAATGGTTCAACTTTCTTTGTGAGAGGAAAGATACTCTCTTCTATAAATGCTTCAGAGAAAAATGGCTATCCACATGCTGAAGGTTGAACCTAGATGCATATATCTCACTAGGAATGAAACTAAAATAAAAATAGAACAAAGATCTAAACATTAAAACAGAAGCACCTTATCTGCTGGAAGACAAAATAGGTAAAACTCTTGAAGTCCTATGTGTAGGTAAAGAGTTTCTGAACAAAAACCAAATTCCCCAAGAAATAATACCAAGAATCAACAAATGGAATCAAATTAAAGTGCTTCTACATAGCAAAGGAAACCACCAACAGAGTGAAGAGACAATCTATGGAATGGGAAAATAATGTTTGCCAGCTACTCCTCATACAAAGCATTAATACATATCTAAAATATATAAATAACTTTTAAAAATCCTACAAATTTAAATACCTGATTTTAAAAATGACCATATGAAACAGACACTTCTCAAATGAAGAAATACAAATGCCCAATAATACATGAAAAATTTTTCAATATCAATGGCCATTCAAAAAATGTAATTCAAAGCAAGACTGAGATTCTATCTCACTCCAGAAAGAATGGCTACCATGAAGAAATCAACCAATAACAAATGCTAGTGAGGCTGTGGGGAGAAAAGAATACTTCTCAATTGCTGGTGGGTCAGTAAATTGATACAACCACTATGGAAATCAGTATAGAGATTCCTCAAAAAACTAAAAATAGAAATCGCATTTGACCCAGCCATTCCTCTTTTAGGTATCTTCCCCAAATAGTTGAAGACATAGTACCACAGTAATGTATCCATATCCATGTTTATAGCAGATTAATTCATAATAACTAAATCATAGAAACAGCCTATGTACATTAATAGATGAATGGATAAAGAAAATGTGATATTTATATAAAATGAAGTACTAGTCTGCCATAAAGAAAAATAAACCTGAGTCCATTTTAGGAAAATGGGTGCATCTTGAGACCATAATGTTGAGTGAAGTAACTCAGACACACGTTTAAATATTGCATGGTTTCTCTTATATGATACACATATCTGTATCTATATCATCTATATATTGAAAGAGAGAGGGAGAGAGAGACTGAGAGAGAATACAAAATACAAAACAGATAATAGGAAAAGAGGGAGAGAAAAAAAAATGATATATGGTAGTCCAGCACACACAATGTATCTAAAATTATATGTGCTGCTGAAGCAAGCACACAATGTATCTAAAAGTGTACCTTAACTTAGTACAATTGTCTTACATGTTTTATATGTTCTTTGGCCTATTAACCTGGTTTTTATTCTGTATATATGATAATTAACTTTACAAGTTCTTATAAATAAATAAATTTGATGCTGGAAAAACAAAAAGGGGGTGGAAGGAGGAGGGGAAAAAAAAGGGAATTGAAATGTGTTATATAATGGACCAATCTCCTACAGTGAATGTAATCATTATGTACTGCAAGCATGCACTAATAAAAGTAAAACAAAAAATGTTTGTTGAAAGCATTAAATGAGCCAACATGAATAAGGCTTTTAGCATAATTCGTGGCATAAAAGAAGCACCCAGTAATGCTGTTTTTCTGTCATTATCTTCTAAAATATAAATTCATGTATAGCTTTGGAATAAAGTTCTTTCTGGTTTTCACAGTAAAAAAAAAATGAAAAGAAAAAAGAAAATGGAATCAAAGGAAGGGGGAAAAAAGAAATGTGTTGTGTACATGCACCCATTCCTTATAGTGAATGTAATCACTATGTACTGCAAAAATGTACTAATAAAAGTCAAAGAAAAAAGAAAATATATACTTTTACAAAAAAAGGATGATCTTTGGAAATGACTAATTTTGGAAGACTTGGTATAGAAATGACAGACCAATCATTTTAGCTCTTTGAGACCTACATAGGTTATTTAGAAGAAGAAAAGCTGAAGAGTCAGTGCCTTAAACTTCCCAAGAATAGCATAGTCATCTTAAAAATTTGTTGCCTGCTATGATTTATGTTTATTCTAAATTAGAAATGTAAAATTGAAAGTAAAAGAAAATATCAAAACTGTTTATTATGTGCATGTTATTTAAAAGATTTGACATAATTATCTTTAATGAAGTAATAAGACTATAAATAGGGTAATAATCTATTAAGTAACAGTGTGAGCATCAACACCATAAGCATGTAAAGATTTTAGTAAGTCATAGAGTCAAATTTATTGTTTTATAGTATGTTATAAATATCATTTGCCACAAATTATATCTCAGAGAACTTCAATTTCAAAATTAAATGATTAAGAAGAAAGGTGATGTTAGACAAAAGAAATATGATGGTCCAGTAACTTTTCATATGTTACCTGATAATTTGAAACACATTGAATTGAAATGTGTGTATTATACTTAATGCAGTGTTCTTGAAAAATTTTTGATGGTTTAAAATATCATTACTATTTGTTCAACATTTTTGGAGCATTATCAGGGTCTCAAAATGGATATGTTGAAACATGACAAACTAAAAAGGGTGAAAACTTACTGCACCAAGGAACTTATTTTTTCACACTAGCTTTCTGTTCCACCATTCTCCCACTGTAGTGGTTCCTAACTATCTCACCAGGAGTCACTAGTTTACTTGTGTGGTCCTTATGGAATAAAAAATTTTTGTCAAAATTTAGCTATATTCACAAAAAAAATATTTTAACCAGGGCTTTGCTACTTTCATTCACTTTTCAGTACGCAGGTAACATTAATAGTTCCAGACACTGCCCACTATTTTGTGCTTTCTTATTGATGAGCCATAACCATAATCCATTGACATATTACATGTATTTCACTTAAAATTTTTTTTTAACATTTTTATAATATTTCCTTTGTTTTCTCTAAATTCATATTTGGTTCAAAAATAAGGGGCTTAATATTATACTCAGGATTCATTATATAAAATGAGAAATCATATCAGTTGTTTCAAGAAGAAAGAGACTGAAAGGTAATTAGATGCTTATGAAATCATTAGAAAAGTGGAGCAATGAGGGTAAGGGATGGCAACATCCCCTTTTGGGCTCATTGCAAAAGAGTTGCTACCATGCAGAATTAAGATACAGAAGAAATTCTTTAAAGACTTTGTAGCTCCTCTCCAATCCTCAAAAAAGACAAAAAGCAGGAGAACACAGAAATGACTTCCAAAAACTCATATCATGGAAACCCAATCATCTGCCTGCCATACTGTCAGAGGAGGAAGAAGATGGTTTTTGCTTCTTTTTCCAAATCATATGTGAAAACATCTCCTTTAAATAATAAGCTATTCATCATCCAAAAAATGAGAGACCCAAAATCCTATCAGTTGCTATCTATCTCTGGAGGATGATAATTCCTCTTTTAGTGTAGCCACATACTGTTTTTTATATCTTAGAGCCTAAAGATTAAGCTTTGAGATTAACATGCACTAATATTACTTCAGATGATAACAAAAGGGAAGAAGCCAGAAAACAACAAACCAACGATATTATTTGCCCATTACACAAATATATAGAAAGAAGAAAAGGATAAGAATGTCCACTGCAGAACATATTTCTGTAATTCTTATCTAAAATTTAGAATTTACTTTCTTTACTATCCAGTTCATGCTCACTTGCCAACAATGAAATCTGCTGCCCATGGTTATTTGCTAATATGGAAAGCCACAAATTTATTCCTGAGTAGTATCAGTTCTTGTTGTTGGTACTGAAAATTGGGCTTTGGTCATCTTCTAATAATTTAAACACTGGACATGGAAGTATTAAGAGTTGCTCTATAAAGTCCTCTGGTTTGCATTTTCTGTTGGGAGGAGTATCAACTTTATTTCTCATTGATAACCAAGACTGATTACCCAACCAGCACAATATGTCACTGTGTTTATGCTGATATTCTACAATAATTATTTTACTAATTGTATTTTCATTGGGGTTTATGTAGTGCTATTATATTTATATTAGATATTTCGCCTTTCTGTTTTAATATAGATATAAATAATTTTATATGTTGCTTTTATTTAAAAATATCTTTGTTGACATTTTCTACTTGAACAGATGAGCTAGCAGAATTAACTCCCCCAAGTTTCAAACTGTTTTATATAGATGTATAATTTTTCCCGAGCCAATAAAGGAAAAAAAAATTCTTGCTAATATGGCATACTTTTTCTGTCCACAAAAATTGTATTGATAATGTAAAAAAAATTTACCGTACGGGTAGATATTTACTTTTTTTAATAGAATTTTATATCATCCAAAAGATATTTTATAGATGTACTAACTCTAAGGATAGATATATATGTTATATATAGTTATATATATAATATATATGCCGTCTGTAAAGATATAAATTGGTATTTCACAATGTGGTAATGACATAAGTTATAGCATACAATACAGTATGACAAGTTATTCAGAAAGGTATTTTTTAATCTGAATTTAGTATTACTGGAACCAGTCCTGGGCGAATTTGGTACATGAGTAATTGGGCATTAGCAATAACCCTAATGTTTCTGAATAGGCTCCATGTTTTGAAGTATTTACTTATCACCTTCTCATGTACATAAAATGATTAAATATTTTAACCTTTCATTTGGTAGTTATGAAGTATAAAATATGCTGATATCAATGTAGATCTGAGAAATTAACATGAAAGAAAAATACATTTCATCAGAAAAATAGACCAATAGGAATGGGGATGCAAGAGGGCAATAATGAGCAAGCCTGTAAAACCACAAGAGTTGAAGGACTCTAAATATGTTTAGAGAAAGGTAAGGTTGTAAAGAGAAGACGATTTTGGTGACGGTGAATGCATGAAAAACTTTTGAAAAAATAAAAGTAAAGAAACAGAATAAACAAATGGGATCATATCAAATGTAAAAACTTCTGCACAGCAAAAGAAATAGCTAGTAGTGTGAAAAGAAAACCTATAGGTGGAAAAAAATTCACCAGCTACTCCTCAGAGAAAGCACTAGTATATAGAATATGTAAAGAACTCAAAATAACCAAACCCTCCAAAATAAAAGACCCAATCAAAAACTGGGCAAATGAATAGACACTTCAGGGAAGAAGAAATACAAATGACTAATAAATACATAGAAAAAATGTTCAACATCACTGTCTATTAGAGAAATGCAAATTAAAACAACACTGAGATTCTGTCTTACCCCAGAAAGAGTATCCACCATCAAGAAGTAAAATAATAACACATGCTGGCAAGGATGCAGGGATACTTCTACACTGCTGGAGGGAATGTAAACTAGTGAAGCCATTATGGAAATCAGTATGAAGATTCCTTAAAAATGTAAAATTAGATATTCCACTTGACCCAGCTATTCCCTTTCTAAGTATCCTCCATAAAGAGTTGAAGACATCATATTACAGGTATACAAGCCTACCCATATTTACAGCAGCACAATTAAGAATAGCTAAATTTTGGGCCAGGGATTTAGCTCCCTGGACCATGCCTGCCTCACAAGTGCAAGGTCCTGAGTTCAATACCTGGTACCAAAAAATAAAAAAAACATAAAAAGAATAGCTAAATCTTGGATGAAACCTGTATGTCTATCAACAGATGAATGGATCAAGAAAATGTGGTATTTACATACAGTGGAGTATTAGTCTGCCATAAAGATAGATAAACTTGAGTCACTTGCAGGAAAATGGATGTACTTGAGACCATGATAAGTAAAATAAATCAGGCATACAAGCCAAATTATAGTATAAATCCTCTCATATGGGAGACCCAAATTATAGATAAATAGCAAAATATAACAAAGATATTAGGAAGTAGGGAGGTATATCTTTCTCAAGGGAAGATCAAGAGATAAATAGGGGGAAGATGATGGAAAAAGGAATTAAGATGTGTTACATACATGTACCAACTCAACATTAGGAATGTAGACATTATGTACTGCAAATGTGTACTAATAAATAATAATAAAAGAAATTTGGACTGTGACTAGAGAGTTGGGGATGTATTGAAGGGAAGCGAAACTTGGAAAGATTACCAGTCCGGTGATTATTGCAGGACTACAAGATATGACTGAACTGTGCCCTGAACTGAGATATTGGGAATGGAAAGTTAGAAAAATTAACATATTTAACTGTTTCTGTCTAAGGTGAAATAGATAATAATTAGTGAACAACTAGATGGCTGAATGTCTACAATGTCCAAGATATTCAATTGGACAGTGGTAAAGAGAATATTATAAACACACTGATTTTCAATTTTGTTGTTTTTGGTTCCGTAATCCTAATTATAGCAAAAATATTTTTGAGATTATATGAGAAAGTAAAAGGATATTTGCCATTCCCACTTCTCAACAAGAATATATGAACACAAGCAGCCTTCACTCACTTACCCAAAACATATAAATATTGCCCAAGAAACTGTTGTAGTGGTTGCCAAATGTGAGTTTACTTGTAGATAGGATGAATCCGAATAATTTTTAGGGAACTGTGTACTGAATAGATTTATAGCTATTGTATTCTGAATCAGCATCACTTTTGTGAACCCCAGAAATCTATATTTTGAACAAATACTCCAGGTATCTATGCATCTTGAAAACCATAGTGATGAACTCTATAATGATCTTATCATCTGATATACATTTAACATTTGCTTGAAAAAGGAAAGCAGAAAAATGTCATAACTGGTACTTTAAAGGGTTCTGATTCCATTTCAATGATTTTCTTCTCCAGTCAAGAGTGAGTAAGTAGCACAAAGTAGTTTCTCTCACTTATTGCTCTTATTGAGAGGAAGAATTAAGCAGAACTAAAAAAAAAGGTGCATCTAAATTTGTTGCTGATTTATAATTTTCCATTAGAGAAACCTCAACCCTTTTCTTCATTTTTCAATAATTTACTCTAAACAGTATTAGCTGACTCACCATGAAATACTTTATGTATGGTAATAATTGTATAATTAAATAATGTATAATTGCTTCTGTTAAGTAAAGCAAAAAATGAAACTTTTTTAGGATGTTCAGAACCTAATTATTTTATTCATGGGGATTATGTTTATCAGTTACATTAGTTATGGGAGTATTATTTATTATGATCAGTATTCATAATTAAGTACCATTACAGCTCATTCTTTGGTTTTAGTTATTAACTAAAATTACTTAAGGTGATAGTAAAGTGTATTTAATGCATGGCAATGCTTTTTAAATGCACAAAAGTTGTTAATTTTTTAAACATTTCTTATACTATTATTATCACCTTGTACAGAATATTACATTTCATTAGTTACAGAAATTTAGATATTTTTGGAGCTTATTCTACACACTTTCTCCATTTCTTGAAATTTAAGATACATTTACTGATGGCAGAATGGCATGAATTTCAGTTCTTGAATATATAGTGAGAAATGAGCTTGAGGAAATAAATGTACATGGAATGAAATATAGTAACAATGAGACTTTTTCTAAGAAAGTGTTTTTCTTCACTTTTGAGTATTGTCATCTAAAACCTAACATACCTATCCAAGTATGAAGAGAAAGTGGTTCATTCTAAAAATTCCTGTTTTCATTCATGTCATTACATAACTATTAATGCCAAAATTTTTCTTTCATTGTCTAAAATAATATAGAGCACTGGAAGTTGGGAAACAAGTAAATTTTGGCTACCATCAATGTGTCCTATTAGTGTAAAAGAAATTTATACTTATTTAGGTGTTACTATGAATTTATTCCTTAGTAGCATGTCATATAGTCAATTACATTCAGTATGTCCTTAACTTCTTATTATATAGTCTATTATTTTTTGTAAGTTTTAAACTTTTGCTTTTTTATATTTAGATGTACAGCCTAAGTGTATTTAATGCTCGTGTTGTGTGGTCTGTCATAGTTTGCTTTCTCTGGCTGTAACAGAATACACAGTCTGGGTAATTTATAAACAATAGAAGCTTATTTGATTCGTGCTTTTGGAGGTGGGAAGTCCAAAAGCATGGCTCTGGTATCTGGGGAAGGCCTTACTGCTGTATTATAAAATGACAGAAGGGCAAGTGAGTCCCCTGAAAAGAGAGTTAGCATAAGGTGCCAGGCTTGCTTTAAAATAACCTGTTCTTAAATTAGAAGATGCAGAAACAATGCCAGACACACTCAGCCATCTCGTCTTCGATAAAGGAGCCAAACACCCTCACTGGAGGAAAGATAGCCTCTTTAATAAATGGTGCTGGAAAAATTGGGCTTCAACTTCCCAAAGATTAAAACTAGACCTATATCTCTCACCATGCACTAAACTAAAATCAAAATGGATTAAAGATCTAAATACTAAAATAGAAACTCTGAACCAGTTGGAACAGAGGTTAGGTAGAACTCTTGAAGACATGGGTGTAGGAAAAGATTTTATGAACAAAACCTCAGTTGCCCGTGAACTAGCACAAACAATCAACAAGTGGGATCTCTTCTTATTAAAAGGCTTCTGCACAGCAAGAGAAACCACCAGCTGTGTGAAGAGATAACCCACAATGTGGGAAAAAATCTTCACCTGCACTTCCTCAGACAAAGGTCTACTATCTCAAATCTATAAAGGACTTCAAAAGATCAGACCTCCCAGATTTAAAGACCCAATCCGAAAATGGGCATCTGAAATGAACAGACATTTCTCAGACAAAGAAGTAGAAATAGCAAATAAATACATGAAAAAATGTTCAACATCACTGGTCATTCAAGAGATGCAAATGAAAACAACGCTGAGATTCCACCTCAATCCGGAAAGAATGGCTGCTATCATGAAATCAACCAATAACAAATGCTGGCAGGGCTGTGGGGCAAGAGGAACCCTGCTCCACTGCTGGTGGGAGTATAGACTGGTGCAAGCACTGTGGAAATCAGTATGGAGATACCTCAAAGAACTAGGACTGGAAGTCCCATTTGACCCTGCTATTCCACTGCTGGGGACCTTCCCCAAAGAATTAAAAGAATCATACCGCAGTGGTATATGTTCGCCCATGTTCACAGCAGCACAGTTTGTGATAGCTAAAACTTGGAAACAGCCCAAATGCCCATCAACTGGAGACTGGATAAAGAAAATGTGGGTTTTTTTATAAAATGGAGTACTACTCAGCCATAAAAAATGAGAAATTAGAGACATTTATAGCTAAGTGGATGCACACTGAGGCGATATTCTTAAGTGAAATAAATAGGACACATATGTATAAATACCAAACAGTTTCTCTGGTGTGAGAAACTGAGAGTGTAAATAAGGACTAAAATGTATAATAGATAATGTGAAATAGGAAGAAAAGCGGCAAAGGGGAAGGAAGTGGGAGGGCTAGGGGAAAGGATAGAAAGGAATGGGATTAATATGAGAAAATGGAAAAATGGGAACAAAATCTTTGTAAATAGGGAGGAATGGAGGTGTTGAAGGGAGGGCTGGGCAAGGGTGAAAAATAAGAACCAAGAGAGATTATGTAAAGGTGCAAATTTCCAATGATGAATGTCATTATATTGTATACTTAAAATGTACCAATGATTAGAATGAATAATCGATAATGCAAAATAGGAAGAAAAGGTCCAAAGCAGTAGGGGTAGTGGGAGGGGCAGGGGAAAGGAAAGAAGGGAAAGGAAAAAATGATGAGAAATGGAAAAAATGGAAATAAAGTCTTTATAAATAGGGAAGGAAGGGCTAGAAATGGGGAAAAAATAAGAACAAAGATGCATTATGTAAAGGTATAATTCCCAATGAGAAATGTAATTGTGTTTTATACCTAAAATGTACCAATAAAAGAATTTAACAAAAAAATAAAAAATGAAAAATAAATAAAATAAAATAAAAATAAAATAACCTGTTCTTGCAATACTCCCAATATACATTTCCAGTATAATGCCATTAATCCATTCATGAGGGTTTTTCCTTACTGCCCAATCACCTCTCACTAGGCTCCACTTCCCAGAACTGCTGCATTGAAGGTTAAGCTTCCAATATGTAAATTTATGGGACACATAAAAACCATTGTATGTGGGGTAGTAGTGTTGTGCTGAAATCAGCTTGTTAGAGATGATTGGGTGCTTTTCTTTTCAACTCTACATTCTGTGACATCACAAATGTAGCTCTGTTACCCATAGTAGGAGAGTCTGCATCATAGAAATTGGCAAGTGCTACATGTAAGGTTCCCCCTTTTCCTACATCAGAGAGTTGGCTGTTAAACATTTACTAGTACTTCACTTGAAGTAAGGATCTACTTATTTCTCATATGAAGTACCAATTGTTACAGCACCACTCAGTGAATACTTCATCAGTTACTTACTGAGTTGTAATCCTGCTTCAGTTATACACCAAAGTATGTATTACACAATTATCTAGGTGTTCCCAGGACCTCAGCTAAGCCACAGAGAGCTGAGCTGTTATGTGTTGAAGTAGTCAACTAAAATACCAAGCCCAAATGAAAATTAATACTGAAAACTTTAATAACTTGCTTGATATTATAGAGGGTCAGATAGATCAACACAAGCATGGAGATCTTCTCACTATCAAAGGAAGCCTGAACCAAAGGTTTCTGAAGTTTAGTGGACCCAAGGACTGGGAGAAGACAATAAATTGCCAAGAGTGGAAAAGTAATGAATACTAAGTCACAGTGGAGGAAACATGTCCCCTACCATAAGGATATTTTTTAAAAGGCTGCTAAGGAAGACCTATGCTAAAGACCTCAGTAAAGTGGCTTCCAAATGCAGTTGTCCAGGATAGGGATACAATACTTGTACAAGAATAGCCAACAGAGGGACCTGAGTTCTTGTTGTGAATGGCTGTAGAGACTAGAGTGTATTGGCTGTGCATCAAGTCTTGTATAGAGAGAACATCTTTTACCCATGAGTCCTGCTAAGTAGAGCCTCGATGACTGACTATGTGAAGACTAAAAAATCACACATAGGGTTGTTGGCCAGGAGTCAGACTTCTTACGTCTGTTTCTTGACTTATGATGCCACTTTTTATTTGTCTCTTCCTTGGCCAATGCTAAAAATTACAGATTTATATATCTTTATAAATCTGTCTGATGAGGAATTTCCCTTCCCCTCTTTCTCATATTATTCATCACTTAATTATGAGCACATTGTTATTGAAATTACTTTCTTCTATAAGAACATGATGGGAAAAGTCCCTCAGAGAGCTTTATGTATTTGCATCTGCCATGTATCACTATCTGCATGTATTACACCAGACCAAGGTTATGTTGATTTCAGAGCTGATAATTTCCTAAGCCATGCAAGTAATACAAATTTAGATTCTAAATCCTTGTGAAGTAAAATCTATAGGAGTTTTGACTTTTTACTAGAGATTTTTGTTTTTGTTTTTACCCAAAGCCCAGGTTTCTTGTCTCTGTCAATGGGTAGGATTTTTCTAGTGTATTTATTATTTGAGAATGCAGCCTTTAAAGTGTCCTAGTCTTCTATAAGTATTTCATTTTTGTTTTCCTCTCTGCTATGGATCCCCAAGCCTTGTCTCCTCTGTGCAAATCACAGAAAGTGAGTCTTTCTCTGTATATTATCATGTCTAACATTCTATATGTTTCTTGATTTTGCATGTATTGTAGGACAGGTTCCCTACAAGGAGAGGCTCAAAAAGATATTTGGAATAAAAATAATTTATGAAGCCAAAGCACTTAAGGAAAAAACCTGAAGAGAGGGAAGCAGGATAGGTAAGGGGAAAATGAGCAAAGATGTGGTTGAGTTTCAACTTACTCTTTAGTAGATGATCTGAGGGATAAGCAGGCATTGGAGATGAAAGTTCTAAAACATAAATTACATTACAGAATTATCTTTCTTTTAAATAAGGGGGCTGGAATTTTGTAACCCTATATCTGTCAGGCATTGAGATATTAAGACAAGTGCATGACAGGTGATGTTAGTTAGGGGTAGTTTCTCCAGGAGCAGAGGCAGCTATGAATTGTTAGGAGCCAACACTCAAAGCCAACACTCAAAGCACTCAAAGTTGAATGGGAACACTTACCGAATATCTGAATGGGACAATAACAACATCTGCAATGATGTATTATCTGTCTCACCAAATGGGAGTACCAATACTGTATGTTTCATACATTTTCTGTTTATACTTAACTTCTCATCTGTCTTTATTTATAAAAAAATATATTATCTCCATCCAAAGGTTTCTTTTTCTGATTGAATCTTCCACAAAGACAATGGACCAATCAAAAAGCTCCTTATTCCAAAAGAAAAATACATAGAAAGACCTGAAAATTTTACTTGCCCTCATTTTCACTTATCATCAATCTGCACAACCTATTGGTCCTGCACAACCCATTGAAAAGTCACTACTCCAGTGATGCTATTTTTCAGTCATATACAGTGCTATTGTGTGCCTTAATCTCAGACACCAAGATAACATCTCTTGGCTTTCATTTTGTGTTTACTCATTGGCCTCAAAGTGTATCATTCTGCAGTGATGACTAGGTCCAATGGGAATTCCATGTATAGCATTATGGCATACTCAACCACTGGTCTACCTACAGGCCTATATTTATATGACTAAAGGAAGTGTCCAATTGAATTTTCATTTAATAACAAGAAATATGATCCTAATGTAATTATTTGTCTAAATGTATTTATCAACCTTGGCACTACTGATAGTTTGGGCTGTATAATTGTTTATATAATTTTTTGTAGGAAGCGAATGTGAGGATTCCCTGTGCATTAGAGAATGTTCAATAGCATGCCTGATGTCTGTCTACTACATTGGAATAGCACTGCCCACCTCTTCTCTAATTTTGATGACTGAAAATGTCTCCTGATATTGTCAAATTCTCCCATACACTCAAAACTTACCTTGTTTGAGATCCTGTGCTCTGAACATAGAGATGGCTGGATACAACTAAAAATCCCTTATCAGGACCATATCATTAAACACATTTGTCATGTAATTATGTAGCCACTTGGAGGGAATGGCTGTGTCCCTCGTGGTATTTTGCAAAGTATATGTACATACTGGTTAATTACTTCTTGAATATATGAATCAACTTTCCATTATTGATTTTTCTTAACATAAAATCAACTCATTTGATTTTAAAATTCATAAAATATTTGCTGCATAATGAACTGAAACTCAAGTTCAATCTGGAGAGAAACTTGTATTCAAACATTCTAATATAAACTTCATGCATACAATACAATATGTGTTTCTTAATTTCCTGGCACATGAATACATTTAACAAAAATAAGTGTTCCTAGTTTTTTGAAGCAAAGTCTCCCTTTGTAGTTTAGGCTAGCCCTGAACTCACTATGTAGCCCAGGCTGGCCTGGAATTCACAGCAATCTTCCTAACTCAGCCTCCTGAGTGCTGGGATTATAGGCATGTGCCACCATACTTGCCTATAAAATAAGTGTTTTTAAATAAAAATATTTTAAATTTTTAGATTATTTTTATGCAATAAAAACATGATTGAGTGTGACTGTATAATTTAATAATAAAACATTGAATCTTTTGGTTTTCCTCAGCTGAGTAATTCATTTGTTAGTAATCAGGGAATATTTAGAGTTATAGCGTATTATTCTAGAAGTTTTCTTGGCAATATAAAGGCAAGGATAACTTGTTCATCATCTTAAGTAGGTGACAGGTGTATATATTAAAAGTGGTGACATCAAAAGGCATGAATTTAACAGTGGGAAATGAGTACTAAAAGGTGAGTAGGTAAAGGATGAGAGGTATATGTCCATTGATAAAATGATATATACTTAGTTTAGGGTCATAATATAAGTTATTGTGGTTAAAAAGTGGTTGTACCAGAATAGCTAGTTGCTACAATTAATGATATTCAGAATAGGAAATAGAACATGATGGCAAAAGTATCAGACCCATTAGAAATAATAACTGGAGAAATGAAAAGTCCTCTTTCAAATATATTTTTCTTTATGTTCAGCATGATGGGATATTTGAAGGTATAAAATACAGATGTTTTCTCAAATATCCTTTAAATTTTACCGTATATATATATATATATATGTTAAAAGTTTGAGTATTTTGTATAATAATAATTTCTATTATATATCTGGTCCTTTATAAGTTTGGGATGACTCTATGGTAGGAGTCAATCATTAAATATTTCCAAGGGTAAGTCTCACAAATTATAAAGAAAATGTTTAATATATGGGTGAGTTAAAGTAATGTGCAGATTATTCTAATCAAATACAGCAACTTTTAATGTTCCTGATAAGTGGTAGTGATATAGGGCACCAAATAATCCAAACAAGCAAAATAATCCAAACAAGGAAAATATAACTCCAAACCTGCTAGATATCCAAAATGAGTTCATGTTCTCTAAAATCAAAGAATGAATTCTAGGAACAATGGAGGTTATGAGTAGGAAGAATTTATTGAGAGAAAGGTAGCTCCTAAGAGGGACAGAAGGGGTACCAGAAAGTGGGTTGCCCAACTACTCCACCTCTCAAGGGTGTTTTATGGGGCAAAGCCATGAGGTGAGGTGGGTACAACGTGGGACAAAACAATAAGATCTAATGGGAAATCACAAGGTGGGCATACGGCGGGACAAAATTATGATCAACCAATAAATACAGTCAACCAGGTAATATTGATTAAATGCAGATCAAATGTGGAAGTTAGTCACATCGCAAGCATACATGGATTTTCTGGAAGGAATTAGCTAGCTAGGGATGATTTGGTCCCCAATTAAGGTGATTGATGTCTATTTAGATTATCAATCACTTGTATTCATCCCTAGGGGAAGTATGTGTAGTAATTTCTCTCTTTTTAATGTTAACCTTCAGTGAATTTGCCTCAATTGTTTTCTATGTGGAGAGCCCAGCCCTGTCAAACTGCCTTATAATATTTTTAAACTAACTTAGCTATCTGCGATATTATCCTCTCTGAAGAAGTATCCCTAACTGCAGTTAGGGGAGAAAGGGTATAGTTTCTATCTAACTGCTTTGAACTGAAAAAGGTAAATGCAAGGGAGACCACCATCAGGGGCCCTTTCCAGAGAGCTAACTTAATGGGCTTCAGATAGAAGTCATATTGTAGTTTAAAAGTTATGAACTTTTTACAAAGTCATTCTGGTGGATCCTGGTCAAAGGAGTCTAGCACATTTGTCATTAGATCCATCTGCATGACCGTGGATTTTGGCAGCCTCTATGCAAGAATAAACAAAATTTTCAAGAAATTAGAGCATGTATAATTTAAGCACTAGCACTAGAATGGAAAGACAGGTTGGGAAAAGAGCCACGATTAGAAACTGAAATAATAATGGTAACCTGTTGGCTCTTAGACTCACTTACTGATGGAGGTTATCCGTAAATCTGCTATTTTCTCATAAGTCTATCTAGTTTTAGCTATAAGAAGATGGAGAAAATTTAAAGGACAATTTTAGCTAAGAAATTTTAAAACTTTTGTTGAGCTCTTATATATTTTACTGTAATTTTTTAATGACCCATAACAGTGATCAGCTACTGGTGTAGCTGAAAACTGCCAGAAGGGTTTAGTGATTGGAGCTCCTTTTTATATATAGCCTTATTATTATGGTTTTGACTCAATTTCTTTAGTTATACTTTTCTACTGGGTGTTTAAGACCAAGTTAAAGTGAGACCTGTGTCAATCAAATTAACCTCTTGGTATCTATCAAGGTCAGTTAAGTCTCTTCAGGCATTACTTTGGAATGGTGTATAGAGCCTCTCAGCTCCTCTGTCAGTGTCAGCTGTTAGGATGGGTCACAGCCTTGCTTGACCATGTTACTTTTGATAAAAGCATGGAAGATTTTTTTCCCTCTTGGTGACCCTCCTTTGGCGCATTGTACATTTGTTGATTTTGTTCTGGCATCCCACAATCACCATGCTCAGGAGATTGGGTGACTCACCAAAGATGTAGGATCCTGTGGAAAATGTTCCTTCATGTCCTGGATCTTCGTTGATCTTGAAGGGCCAGGGCCAAAACATTGGCTGTCCTCTTAGTCCATTTACATTTTTAGTTCTGGTCTCTAAACTTCAGTTGTTGAACACCCAGAAGAGATCAGTGCCATTGGCATTGTAGTGGGAACAGTGAGCTTAACTATCATAATTTTACCCAGATTTCATGCATTTTGAAATATAAATTATAGTTAGAGGACTGTTGTTTTTTATCACCCATGGTTGTTTTCATAGTTGAATCCCTGTAATGTTAACAGACTACTCTTATGTAGTTTTATAGAGAAAACTTGAGATCAAGAGCCACACATAGTATTTTTGCATGACAATCATGATGATACTATTTTTGTAACACACTTAAATGTCTATCTTAGTATAGAGTTGTCTTTTAGTCTATCTGATCACAGGACATTAAATGACACAAAGAAAACTTTTACCTAGTGTGTTATCTTTAATAGGATGTCATCTAAAGAGAATGTACCAGCCTATAAATGTACCTTAGAAGTTTATAATGTCTAGCCTTTAATTTTTTAGTGTGTTACATTATTTGGACTGTTTGGTGCCTGAGCATCTCAAAGTATAGTGACACATATAACATATATATATATATATATATATATATATAAATTATTTAACCATTGATCTCATGCTGCCTTGACACATACCTGTTATTACAAGTAGCCAGAGCACAAGAGAAAGACAGATATCCTAGTCTAAAAAGATTATTATAAACAATATCTTAGAAGACCTGTACACCCAGAAGGCATGAATATTTTAATCACAGTTTTATGAAATCTTTTGTTCCTTAATTTAGTTCTGAATCAAAAGCATCTTTTAATAAAACCTTTTTTTTTTTTACAGTAAACTTAACCTTTTGACAATGACCAATATAAACATACCACAATAATATGTTTGGCAATGTTTACCAGGGTGTATTTCCCATAAGGCAATGGAAATTATTGGGTTCTCTTGTGAACAAAGGCTGGAGAAATATTTCCAAGCAGCTGCTTCCTTATTCACCATGGGGAGTCCAGTCCAGTAGTTTTCCTAGGCCCAATGGTTTCCATTTATTTATCTTAACAAAATTTTAGATGACCTATGAGAATAGATTGTAACAATTAACACAGTATTCTTTTTTTTTGTACCAGGGATTGAACTCAAAACCTTGCACTTACCAGGCAGGTGCAGTGCCACTGAGGTAAATCCCCAGATCTAACACATTAATCTTGAACAATGAAAGATTCCTGAGTTATTATACACTGGTAGCAATAGGCAATGCATTTGTAAAATCAGTCTTGATATAATATTGATCAGCTAGCTACCTGGGTGGAAGCATGTCTTTAACTCTAAAGACATTTATCTATAAGCCAACTTAAATTATAGGCAAATATTTTAGAAATGCAAAAAAGAAAAAAAAAAAGAAAAAAATTGTTAAGCTCAAACAAAATGAATGTAAAACAGACTGGACAAACAGGCAAACACATATAAGACAAATTGTTTAAAAAAGAGTGGACTCAGATGTATTTGGCCAAGTTGACTTATAATAATACCCCTTTTATAGTTTTTTGGTTTGTAAATATAAATAAGATTAGTCAGAACTTTTGTAGGTCAATTAACAGAGACTCATTAAAATAAGATTACCTATGAAAGCAAAGGCAATTTTTAAGATGGGCCCTAAGCTAATGGTTTATCTGATTGGAATATCTTAATACCCAGGGTTTTTATTGTTGTTTTGATAAGCATAGTTGTTGAATAGTCACAACTGATAGCCAGAACTGCTGCTTGATAGCCACATGTAACTGTTTCCTGTAGAGGGCCAGACTGTTAAAAGGTAATTTTAACTACTTCTAGGTGTGGATATATAGGCCAGGTCTGGGTGTAGAAAGAGATTAGCACCCATGTGAGCTAAGTATGTATTTTAAACAGTAGGGGAAGAAGGCCTGTCAGGATCTTAATCTGTCCTGTTGTAGATGTTTACCTATGACAGGTTTTTTACAATTTTGCTTATAACCCTTGGACCATACTTAGCTATAGGCCTTTCATTTTTAGAGCCTCAGTTAGCATATCTCTGATAATAGTTTCCAGCCTGGCAAGATGTATTGGAGCGAAATCATGACAAGAGAGGCAGTCCTCTGACAACTGGTACTGTGTCTATTTTTAACAACTGTTTTCATTTGAAAATGTTGTTGAACTCATAACATTCCCTAGGAATGTTTCCTTCTATCAATGAACTTATCTGTATTATAAAAATTAGTCATTTTATCCTGTGTTATAAAAATCAGTATCATTCTTGAGGAGAGAAGGAAGTAAGAGGAATTAATCTCTAGTTCTGTCTAAGGGTTGAAAGGGAGGTAAACTTGGACTATAGCTTTATTTTTTGAGTTTTAAGATTAAATCTAGACAGGTTTTTGAATATGGCCCAGAGATAAGCGAAAGTCAGCTTTTCTCTGGAAGGGCAAACATTTCCCAGGAAGGGGAAACTTACCATTTTGGAAGCTTTGCCCTGAAATCCAGCTGACTCAGAGAAGGGAAGTGCCCTGAACCAAACACTTGAAAACTGTGTTGTTTTTCTTGGGCAGGGCAGTGTAGAAGGGACAGAAGTGTGATTCTAAATATGGTACAATTACTAAATCTCAATCATCTCAGGTACAGAAAGACAATAAAGATCAAGAGCTTTGTCTAGAGTGGATCTCTAATCTTTAGCAAAGCATGTCTCCAGAGAGAAGAGCTCTGGTTGACTCTGTGTTGCCAAGCAGAAAATCAAAGAAATAATCAAAGAACCTGAATGGCTGTTTTCTAGCCTCTTGAAAGAGAGTGGGAGAGAAAATGAAAGTGTTAATCAGGTTCCCAGGTTAAAATATGGGTATGTAGTCTTTTGGGTTTTTTAATAAGCTGATAGAGAGGGTCACACAATCTCACTATATCCTGCTATCCAAAGGTGATCTCTTTAGCAGTTTTAGAGTCTCGGGCCCTGGGAAGGAAAGAATTGATTTAATTTTTTTTTAACCCCAGTATTCAGGTTCCCTTAGATATGATAAGATCAAAATATCTTACCCCAAGGCTGTAAAGTTGTTTCTTAGATCTAGAAACCTTATAACCACTGTCTGCTAGAAAATTTAGCAGAACATGGGTGTCTTGGCTAGAGGGCTCTTTTGAGGGGGTACATGACAGTATACCATCTACATATTGCAAGACTGACTTGAGAAAAACTACAGTATTTCTTTTTATCAAGTTAGAAGCTAGGGATGCCCTCATCTTTCTCCTGATAAATAGTTGATAATATAAAATAACTGAAGGGATTAGTTCTCATCTTTCTTAGACCTTCAAGAATACATGTCTAAAAGCCTTTTCTTTTATTTTCCTGTCTGGTTGGCAGGCCAGTGGGAGTCCTGGGTAAGAATAATTTGGTCTCTAGTAGGAACCAGCTATTTCCTTGGCTGCCTGTCTTCTGACATTCTAAAACTAAGATAATATCTATCTCAAAATATAGTAGCAGCTTGTAATACTGCTTGTCTCTCAGTAGAAATCAATGATTTAAGAGTGGCATTATATCTTTTTAATGTAATTTTTAGGTCTGAGTAAGTTTTCTAAAGACCTCAAATACTTACTAGAGTTGTCTGAAAACTTTCTTGTGTCTCATTTGATTTGTTTTAGGTCATTGAGAGGACATATACACATATGTAGACCCATATTAGTCATTTACTTCCTGTAAGGGATATTGTCTTGGAGGGGCCTGAACAACTTAGCTAAGAATAGATATAGCCCAATAGAAGCTTCATTTATGACCGGTCTAGAAACCCCACCTTCAGCACCCAAAAAGGAGGTAAGGAAAGCCTCAGATTCAGTAATAATGAATGCCTTAGGGACCAGGTGTCTGGTTTTTCTGTGCCTTACATTTACATTTGAACACAAGTAAGGATTATTTCTTAATGTAAAGAAAGTCTGAACATAATGCAATTTTGACCAATTTTTCTCTTTCTTACAGTATGATTCTAGGTGTGAAATAGCATCATAATCAACACTTCCCTCTGTATTTTATTTTGGCTCTAGGGCGTAAACACACCATATGACTTTGACATTGAGTTCCTTAGAAGGAATTCAAAGGAAAGAATGGCATCCCTAAATTTTCTATTTGGTTTCTATGCCCTTGAGGCATGTGTAGTCCAAGTTGATTCCACTCCAGGGTAGGTGACTGCCATCTGGAGAGAGACACAGAAAATAAAATTGGCCTGGACTGTCCACCTCTTTACCAAGTGCAATCTTATCTTCCCAGGAAACTCTTGTTCCTACTCTTGTAGGTACTCCTAAAGCACATGTCATAATTGATTCCAGTTGTAGCAGCCATGTTTAAAAAAGGAAGCCTTGCTAGCAAAACCAATAATTAAGACATTTAACCACTGCTTTCTCGTTCTTTGAAAAAGACAGAAAAAATAGGTTAATGGTCAAATTAAAGCACTTTTTTGCCTGCAAAAGAGAACACCTTTGCTGCCTGCTATGCAAGGGCAAGGACCCAAGTTCAATCCCCGGTACCAAAAAAAAAAAAAAAAGAGAGAGAGAGAACACCTTTAGAGACAAGTAGAGTCAAGTATGTGTCTTGGAGAGATTCTACACTATCCCCTAGGGTCAAAAAGACTTTGAGGGTTTCTTGTTGTCTATCTAGTCACCCTGGCAACCTTTATTAGCAGCAAGATAAGGCTACATGGTTCAAGGTCCATTTTAAATTTACTAAGTATTTAAAACTCATAGGTTAAACTTATATCTATCACCGAACAGCCACAATTCACATGTTAGTAAAGGCACCTTTATCAATTTCCTATGTGCACATGAAGGAAGAGAAAGGCTGATCAAAATCCCTTTTTTATTTTAGTTAGTATATAAAAACACAAATGCAAGTCACTAACTCATTGCTATTTTCCCTTGTGTAAGACAAAACAGTTGCTGCAAGTTGTCTTAGCCTGACTTCCTAGAAGGAAGGTTGGTCTGACTGCAGGGGATTTTAAAGTCAAGTCCCAACAAGTTAGAGAAAAGTTTAAGGGGAGTTTTTAACTCACTAGCAAAGAAAAAAGTCATTTAAGTTTAAGTCATTTAAACACTCCCCCAAAATTACCACATAGCATTTTACAAGTCTACAAAGTTTTAAAGTCTACAACCTATTAGCCGAAGTATTTTTCCCTTACACACACAAATGATGAAAACCAGACCCAGGAGGGGGAGAGAGAGAAGGATAGGGTAGTTTCTAATCTGGCAAAAATTTGTTTTCTATGTCTGTTTAGGTGTCTATTTTACTAGGAGAGAGAGAGCAGTTCAAACCTGTATCTCAACTCTTAATAGAGGCTTAAGGAAGGGTTCTGATGGCATTGTTTTAAGTCTCTCTGAGACAGAGAATCTCTGATGATCACTGGCAGAGTTAACTTTCACCTCACTGAGGAGTGCAAGTAAAGATGAAAGATTTTCTGTCGATTTCTGAAGATTTTCTGCTGACTATCCACTTGGGCTTTTGGGATCTAGCTTCTACTGAAGGACCTTTGGGTATCTACCAGAGAGTAGCCCTGGCAATGACCCCTCAGTTGTCACTACAGTTTTCACTAGTTCCACACAATCAGAGATCTGTCTCCGGAAAGGAATCCAGTTATCTGTCTGGTCAACATTCCATCCACCATTGGCTTCAGTGGGAATGGGGATTCACCAGAGGGCAACTAGAGAAACCTGTCCTCTGCTTTGAGAATGACAGCTGCCCTAAGGCCAATTTCCAGCTGGCTGAATAACCACTGTTTCTTTAACATTATATAAGGGGCAGATAAATGCCTGAACTCCCTTTAGCCGAGATGATTTCATAAGAGACCCATTTTACAGCATTATTAAGCAACTAAGTCCAAATGCAACATATATAAAATGAAAATAAAATGTAATTTTAAGAAAGGATAATGCATCATAAGAGAAACAAGCAATTTGCAAAATTTTAAAACATACAACCTAAACTTTAAGACAATTTTTAAACAAAAACCAGAAATCTATGAAAGTCCAGAATTTATGAAACAAAAATCCCAGAATCTATGTAACAAATGGCCAGAGTCTATGAAACGAAAAGAATCTATAAAACTAGAACCAGAATTTATAAGATAAAAAGTTAGAATCTACAAAGCAAAAAGACCAGAAATTTAGAACCTATGAAACAAAGGCAAACTCTTACCTTCATCTAATGATCTTGGTGGAAGACCAATAAAATGATATAGGGCACCAAGTAATCCAAACAAGCAAAATAATCCAAACAAGGGAAATATTGTATTATAAATATTATAACTCCAAACCTGCTAGATATCTGAAATGAGAATTTGTGTTCTCTGAAATCAAAGAATGAATTCTAGGAACAACAGAAGTGTAGAATAGGAAGAATTTATTGAGAGAAAGATAGTTTCCATCTAAGAGAGACAGTAGAGGGACCAGGAAGTGGGTTGCCTACCCTCTCCACTTCTCAAAGGCGTTTTATGGGGCAAAGCCATGAGGTGAGGCAAGTACAAGGTGAGATAAAACTATAAGATCCGATGAAAAATCACAAGATGGACATGAGGTGGGACCAAACCATGATCAACCAATAAAATTATAAGTATAGTCACCCAGGTGATATTGATTAAATGGAGATCAAATGGGGAAGCTAGTCACATAGCAAGCATACATGGATTTCCTGGAAGGAGTGGGATAGCTAGGGATGGATTTGTCCCCAATTAAGGTGATTGATATCTATTTAGAATACCAATCACTGCTATTCATCCCCAGGGGAAGTAGGAGTGTGTAGTAGTATCTCTCTTTTTTATAATCTTAACCTTCAGCGAATTTGCCTCAAATGTTTTCTATGCTGAAGGTCCAGCCTTGTTTAACTGCCTTATAATTTCTAGCTAACTTAGCTATCTGCCTTCACAGAATATTTAAATAATATTCATGAATTAGTCCTTTTATGTACATTGGAATTTTACCATTAATATTAGGACTTTGGTGTGGTAGAAAGAGCATTTGTTTAGGATTAAGAAAATAGTTTCTAATTGTATATATGATACCAGGTCACTAATTATACAGCATTGGACAAAATATTTAACCGTTTCATGATTTATTTTTCTGATCTCCATGATGAAATGTAAATTCTTTCCATGAAATTATATTTGGTAAGAATAAAACTTTCATAGGTTACATTCTGCCTTGCATCATTTTAGTAATCAACATTTATTTAGAGATTCTTACATGATAATTCTATTGGCCTGTTAGAAATCATGGAACAATTCCCAATATTGGCTGTATATCAGAATCAATGATGAACTGTTTGAAACATACAGATCCCAGAGCTTTGTTGGAAATAAGCCCTGAGACTCAAATTGTCACTGCTGGAAAGAATGCATTCAGACATCAAGCAAGAAGATTTGACAAGGTAAAGTTTAAAATCTTCTGTAGAAGGGCACAAGTACACTCAGACATAAAGCAGCAGGTGTGCTGAGCAGCAAGTACATTTAGGCATGAGGTGACAAATGTGCTGAGCAGCAGGGAAGAGGGATTTTTAAGCCCTAAGTCATGGGAAACATCTATCCTTTAAATTCATTTGCTGAATGCAAAGGGTTACAAGCTATCTCAGTTAGCTAGTTTAAGTAAGGAGAAGGGAGGATCAGATCAAAGGATTGCTGAAGGGAAAGAGGAGCAAGAGGGGAGAGGATGTGGGGAACAGAAAGTCCTTGGCTATTGATAAGTTATCTTTGGTCTGCAGCTATGTTCCCAAACTTTAGGCATTTCTTGTAATTTCAGTGTGAGGATGAGGGCCGCCTAGAGTAGACTAGAGTCTAAGATGGGGGCAATCTTTTTTATATCTTTTGATAGAAAAGACAAGGCCCATAGTTTCTCACAGCCATACCTTAAACCATTTGAATCAGAAAATCTGGGATCTATAATTTAAACAAATTACACAACTCCTGAGTGCTTTTTTTTGTGATATGTAATCAGGTTGAGGACACCTTCTGTTATATGTCAAAAATTACAATCTAGTTGGTGATATTAACAAAGTTAGAAACAAAGGAGCTGAGTGAGTCACTCCCTTACCTCTTTAACTCTCAACTGCCCCCATGGTTATTCCTGAATCTGTTATTCCAAGAAAAGTACAAAATGAAATAACCAAAGCCTAGGAGATCACCATGCTCTAGGCAAAGAGCACTAAGGCCAAGGGAGATTCAGTGGGAGACACCTAAAGTCAGAGGTGTCTGGCCTTAAAATTCTGAAAGCCTGAGTTAGTACTTTTTTCCTTTTTTGTGTTTTTGTTTGTTTGTTTGTTTTAGACAAGGTCTCACTGTATAGTTTAGACTGGCCTTGAACTCACTATGTAGCCTAGGCTGGCTTCAAACACACAGTGATTCTCCTGCCTCAGCCTCCCGAGTGGTGGGACTACAGGTGTGAACCACCATTCCTGCTCCCCCTTTTCCTGTTGCTGTTGCTATTTTTCCCATGATCTTCAATAAATGTAGCTACTTACAACTTACTACTGGTGTAAACTTGGAAATACTTTCCTCATCATACACAAGAAGCTGGGCTATTATTGGCCCATTCAACTGTAACATCATGACATCAGTACTTAATGTGAAACAAAGACTAAAACATATGCAAATATAAGTACAGTGGTGGTACCTTGGCTCACAAACTTAATTCCTTCCTTGACTATGGTAAAGATAGCCACATTCATGTTCACATGAGGACAGTAACTGAGGTCATGTTTGTCATCTGATGAGGAGTTTTCAAATGGAAGCAAAATTTTGTGAAACACTTCTGTAAGCTAACTGTGTTGTTCAGGAAAGTGTTCATGAACCGAGGCATTATTGTGTAAAGCAAAGACACTATCAGTAAGTAGGATAAGTGAAGGATGCACAGTTTGATTGAGTTGAGTTGAAGTAAGAAAAGGTGTTAGTTGGGGACAGGGAAAGAGTAATTTCCAGGAAAGAAAACATAAACAGTGTGGTGATGACATGAAGATGAAAATGTATGGACTTTGGGACAAGCAAAACAGGGAGGAACATGAAAACTGGAACATAAAAGGCCAGGGTAACCAGCCTCCTCATCACCCTCTGATAAAATACAAAGGAAATAGGGACAGCCACCTAAGGACTCATTATGTAAAACATGCACACATGTGCACACACACACACACACACACACCCCTACCTACACACATATGTATATTCTCACTTTAGCATCATTATATCACTGCACCAGATACACATATGTTAATTTCTAACCTAAGCTGCCCTTCTATGAGGCTCCCCTTCCCCACATTTAATAATTACAAAAGGGCAGGAAGGAATCAAATGGCCAAAAAGAATGTAGACAGAGGTCCCAAGGTTAGGATCAAAGACAGCCAGAGAGCCAATCAAATGGTGACAACTTCCAGGTGCCCACAAGGGGAATGGGAAAAATCATTAGTCCTAAATGAAAATGAGCTGAGGACAAATACCCATGGGTATTCACTTTCTGATGCTCCTTACTGTTCCAGAGAGTAGCTATCTATCTTCCCTTTTTCTCACCATTTTCCAAATAAGTGGTATTCTTTTTATTTTAAACTATGCTTCTAAACTCTGATTTCTTAATCCTGGTAGGATCCAGGTAGCTGCATGTTCCAGCAGAGCAATGGTATGGTGTAGCGTGGTGTCCACCCCTGTCCTAGACATGACAAAACCAGAGCAGTGCCCTGCAGTGCATTTTGATTAGACTAGAATACAGAAAAAGATTGGCAAAAATAGAAATCTGTGTCATGGATTCCAAATTCTTTGATTGCTTGATCTGTTTTCTTTTTACAAACTATTTAATTTCTTAATTTGATTACACATAATTGTTGAAATTACATATTTTGTAAATAATATATTAAATGATTCCTTTTCTATTTTATGGAATAATATTATTGTATTTCTTTATATGCATTTTTATAGCATTCCTTACCATCATTGTGTCTTTTTGAGTCACTTAACATGATCATTAACCTTAATTGTGTTAACCTGATTGGTTTAAGATTTGCCCAAGAGCTTAGTAAAGCACACTTCCTGGTATGTCTGGGTGGATCATGGGTTCTATATATAGACCCTGGCTCCTTCTGCTTTTGCACTGTTACCCTGGTCAGCTTCCTAAACACCATGCAGTAAATATCTTTGCTCTGTCATGCCCTTCCACCATGATGTTTCTGCCTTGGAGCCAGCCAACCAAGAACTGAATTCCCTGAAACCATGATCTAAATTAAACCTTTTATTTAAGATTTTGTGGGTGTCAGGTATTGCGTCTCAGTGATAAAAAGCTAATGCAGAAAATACGTGCCTGAGAAGTGGGGTCATTATTGTGACTGTACCTGCCTGTGTGCCTCAATAGCCTTTGGAACTACTTTGCAGGAGCAGCTTGTAAAGGGTTAGAGATTCGTGCTAGAGAGAGATCAGTGCCATTAGAAAGAAACCAAATATTTTGTATGGAGATAAGGAGAAAAATGCCTTCAAGGCATCTCATAAATCAGCAAGGCCCTACCCATTTCAGGCTGAAAGTTACAAAAGTATAAACCCTGGGGTCTCTGCTTACGAAGGGCCACCTAGCGGATGGATTTCTTAGGATTCATTTAACCATCCTCAGCCATCTAGGCACTCAGAGAACACTGCAGCCATGGCATAAGGGAGCCTGACTAAAGCTCCTACTGAAAGCACACCTTGGCATTGCCTGTATGATGCTGGTTTCATCTACATGCAGAATGCAAGTGTTATGAGGTCAGAGAGGCTCCCATGCAAATTTCAAAAGAAGGCCTGGGAGCCCCTGAAAGGGTAGTATGTAAAGTTGTGGAAATGAGCCAAAGTTACAGTGGAGACCCAAGGAAGTCAGAGATGGCAGTAACATGAAACACCTGCTGAAGAAAGCTATAGAACATAAGTTAAGGCAGCCTAAGTGAGAGGTCATGTGGGCTGCCACTGGCAAAGCTGTAGGGTTGAAGCCATCTAAGTCTTTCAGAAATCAGATTTCACCACCATGTGCCCTAGATTTTGAACACAGAGCTACAGGACTTAATGTTTGCCCTAGTGGGCTTCAGCCTTGCTTTGGTCTGATTTTTCTCTATTCCCCTTTTTCTCCCTTTTGGGATGGAAATGTTTAGCATGTGTCATTGTATCTTGGAATTATGTAACTTCTAAAAATAGGGTTTCACAAGTAAGAGTTTGAGGAAACACTTTTACTTAGATTTTTAACAATATTAAAACTGTTGAGACTTTGGGAAGGGATTATTGTGGTTTTGGTTGTATGCAGGATAGTTGTATCATATTAGGTGGAATTATGAGCTGGCTCTTGTGCTTATTTGGAAATAAAATATTGGTTTAATGAGATTTATTTTGGTGTCAAGTTGACAAGGAGTAGGGTATGATGGTTGTCCTTTATTGTGTCAATTCAATGAGATTGGAATATGGCCAAGGAATTAGTGAAGCACACGTCCTGGTATGTCTGGGTAGGTCATGAAAATGTGACATTTGGTACTATATATAGTCCCTGGCCCCTTCCTGCCTGGCATTGTTCCCCTGCTCTTCTTCCAAGTCATCATGAACTAAGCATCTTTGCTCCATCATGCCCCTTCTGCTATTTTTCTGCCTTGGATCCAGTTTACCATGGACTAAATCCCCCAAAACTGTGACCCAAATTAAACCTTTCCTTATTTAAATTGTGGGTAACAGGTATTAAGTCTCAGTGACAGGAAAACTGACTAATACACTCAACAAAGTCCTCAAATTACTTCCATTCTTGGAAATAGTTTGCAATAGTTTTTTCTGAATCTTTATATTTTGTTCTTAGTTTTTCCAAAACATAAATACTGTTGGCACAATAGTAACAAAATTTAAAAATCTTGTAGTTATATATTTGTAATCTCCACCATTTTCCCACTTACTGAATTGGCTTTACTCTTTTAAAATATTTTATTGTAACATGTAATGTATATATTAACAAGGCAAAAAAGTGTACAATTAGATGAATAATCATAAAATGAATTTCAATGTTACTGCCATGAAACTCAGGAAATAAAACATTACCAGTACCCCTATACCCAAATTTCCCATATGTCCCTTTCTTATTGTAACTCCCTTCAAGAAATAATTTCATGTTTGGATTTTCTGACTATTATTTCTGTACTATTCTTTATAGATTTGCTACTCATGGATGTGTCCCTAAAATTTATGGTTTAGATTTGCTTGTATTAAACTCTAGATGACTCTGTTCATAGTATACATCTATTTTGGAAATAAAATATTGGTTTAATATTGGTTTTTCTTTCTTCCTTTTTGTTTAACATGTTTACAAGGCTCACCTATGTTGTCACAATCTTTACTTAGTATATTTTCTTCACTAAACAGTATTCACTTGAATGAATATTCTACTGATTATCCATTTTATTATTAATGGATATTTGCATTGTTTTCAATCTTTGGCTATCTCAAACAATGATACTCTTGACTTTATTTTACATGTGCCTGGGGCATGAGTAGAAATGATGAGTCATAGTATTTGCATCTTCAACTTTAATAGATAATGCCAACCTAGATTCTTAAATAGTTTTTACTCCCACCAGTAGTTTGTGAAATCTGCAACAGCATTTGGAATCTTTTTGGAGTCTTAAATCTTGCCAAACAAGTGAGTCTGTTATGGTGTGAATTTGCATTTGTAGATTACATTTGCATTTCCTATAAGGTTGAGCACCTTTTCTAGTGTTTATTGGCTATTTGAATATCCTCTTGAGTTCCTGTTGAGAACAAGAACAAGTACCTGTTTTGCTGTTGGATATTTTCTTTTTCTTAGTTGTGTCTTAATATCTTTTGTATATGAGCCTCTATCCCTTCATGTGTGTTGCATATACATTTTTCCATTCTTGGTTTACTTTTACTCTCTTAATGGCACATTTTGTTGAAGGGATTTCTTAATTATAGATAATTAATATATCTTACTATATATCATTAGTTTTATGATTCACACTTAAGTAATTCTCTTCTACCTCAAGGTCTTGAAGATAAGTTCATATTTTCTAGAAGCTTTATTGTTTTAGTTTTCACATTTAGGTATACAATTATTTCCCCAGTTCTGGTTGTTTTCTTTATATGTAGCTATTGAGTTTCTTCTCTAGTTATACTAAAGAGTTACTTTTTTAGGAACTATTTCTAATATTATCTCCTTGCTTTCTCACTTTTTAACATTTCTCCCATCATTATAGGTAATTTAATATAAAAACTATTTTTCTGACTTCCAGGTGAAATGTCAGATTTGTTACTAGTCATTTATATGCAACTTGGATATATTTTCATTTATTTTAGCCAAAGGTTTGTTAAATAAGTAGTCCATTTCCTGGTCACAAGGTACCTCCTTTTAATTTAATGAAAGAAAAGTTGTGTCCAAGTGAAAATTATTATTTAAAATTCTGCACAAGAGGAAATTTCATTCTGGTGCCAAGTGTGACTAATGATATTTGGCATTGTTAGTAAGTATGAACTATCACAGGACTACATGTCTAAATTTCAAACAAAATGATTCTCTTAGTATTGATACTGAACTACTAACCTAATGGCTAATGTGAGTGCTTTTAATAAATAAATTAAAGCATAAAAACCTTCTCCATGTTCCTATTTGCCTATTTATTTAACCAATAGTTATTATTATACTAATGACTTTACCTTTGGCATGGTCTTAAACAGAATGTATGACTATACAGGAATACTGAATGCATTAAGAATTGGGTCAAATTTCATTTCATTTTCAAATTTTATAGTTGAAGTTTGTTGGCTTATCTTTCTTTGCTCTGTTTTGATTATGTAAAAACTCTCACATCCAAATATCTATTCCATTTCACAAAGTGGCAGATCTTTCCTGTAGCATCCTCCATACTATTTGTGTATGCAATTGACTGCAGCTGTATTCAGAAGAAATGGAATAAATGTTTTTCTGAATCTGATGCCAAGAAGTAGATTAAATTTGGAAACATCATTGATGGACAATTAAAACTCAGAAAAATCAGATTTGTTAACGTGAAGTTAGGAAGCAAAGATAAGAGACTTCATTCTAATTCAACAAAATACCTTGATCATCTCTTTTTGAGGCTGTTTTTCTTCCTGCAGTCAGAAGAAATCTGCTATGGATCATTGTGCTGTCAGAAAACCATGCCCCTTCAAGTTGATGAAGGCACTGGCAACATGACTCTCTTGGATGTCAGTTGAGCCTAGATAGATATCCTGGAGGTTTCTCAGAGAAATCTGACAAATACTTGGCAGAGTAGTCACCATTTCTAACAGATTTCATCAGCACCACTCTGTCAGATGGAGGAACACGTAAATACCAACTGGGTATATTGAACACCAGAGCTTCAGAGCTGGCAGCATCACACATTTGTGAGAGAATATTGAGATGAACTTGTAACAATCATCAAAAAGCTGCAATCAACACTGGTGTCATGGGAACACATTTTTATACAGACAGCAGGATGTCAAAATAAAAATCATTGCTAGAGGCCAATAAGAAAACTGTTTGAATAAAAAGGTTTAGAGAATTGGGTAAGGTCCATTTGTAAATAAAAAAGGTGTTGAGTGTTGCACATGTACATGTTTGCATTGATCTTCTTTTTTTGCATTAAAGTTAGTGAATAGCTTTTCAGTAAATGCCTGCTTTTGTTTTAACAGCTTACTTCTGATCTTTTCCCCCAGTACTCCAGCTATTTTTCAAGGCCCAGTTTGCATAACAAAATACAATTTTATCTTTTTCCTGAAATCTGCTATAATTTGACGTTTGTGTATTGACCTCGGTGTCAGGGACAAAGAATAGTACTATGGGGCTCTGAAGACAACCAAAGCCAGCTGCAGAAAACAGTTCATTTCTAGAATGTCCCTTCTATAGCTATTCTAGCATACTTCAAAGTGAAGCAGGAAATTTAATATTCAGATAATTAGATAACATAACTCTAAACAATCTACTTCTGCTTGAACTGCTTGACTAAATAAAAGGAAATTGATTTTTTTAATCTGAGTTGTTCGTCAAAGTGCTTCAACTTTACATTGAATTTATTTTTATTTCCAACAAAAATCTCTGCCCCCTCTTTTCTTCCTTTTAATTCCCACCTATTTCTTCATTGTTAAGCACTTTTACTTTACTGGTCACTCTTACCAAAAATAGATATTGAAGATATTTAAGTGTAAAAAGCTCAGTTTTTCTTTGTTTGCATTGAGGTCTTCTTAAATAGCTTTTTATAATTCATTTCTCCCTTAACTCAGTTATTATTTCTGAAGAAAGTTGTCTAATTTTGTATAAATACTGAAATTCATGTGTGGTTCTATTGTTCTTACATATTGAGGATATTTATTTGAAATATAATGCAATGTGTTCCAGTATATTATAGTACTGTTTAAACACAGAAATTGCAGTAACCAAGCTTAAGAATGTCAATATACTAAATTTTTCTATTTATTAAATAATAATGAGGGTGTAGTATATCACAAAACTTAAGTATATCATATCAATGAGAATGTTTTCTAAATTAATATATGGCAATGACATAGAAATAAGATAAAGTCTAGAAAATATAAAACACTATTTGAGAAACACACTGGCTTGGTACAACAGAGTCTCAAAGAAAATGAGTACATTCAGAAAATAAATAGCTCAAGAAAAATTAATTAAAAATGAGATACTACTTTGTAGAATAATTAGAAAATGGCTATTGAATAAGTTAATCAAAATTAAGAAATATACTTTTATTTGTAATGATGAGACATCATAGAAAATATTAAAATGATATGTAGGAATAAAAATTCATTCTAATTCTTATTTGGAATTCATTTTAGATTATATTACTTTTTTTTTTCTGGTACCAGGGATTGAACTTGGGAATATATTACATTTAAACATCCTAGATTTTATATATGTAATACAGTTAAATTTTCATAATATAAGATCAATGATAGTGGTAGATAGATTCTGATTCAACAAAAATCCTAATGTTATTTACCAGTGAAAATAATTTCCAGATATGGATCAAGACAATGAGACTTCCTGTTAGAGATAGATGAAAATTTACATTAAATTTCTATAAGTTAAAGGAGCCATACGGAGCTCCTTTATTTGGTATAGAATAAGCAGAAATTATTTCAAAGAACTGAAATTTTTATTTTAAAAAGAGATTTATTATATATTTACCAAGTAATTAAATTGGGGCTGAATTTTGTAATTAATGACCTTAGTATGGTTGTTAGATCAGATATAATAACATAGCCAATAGTAAATGATAAGCAATAAAACTTAGGAATGATGTTCCCTAAAAATTGGCATTTAGAAATAGATCACCATTAACTGGAAACAAAGCCCTTTCTGAGAAGTGAGGTATGCTACAATATTTCTAAATATTTGGCAGAAAGTATCTGTTCATAAACCCTATATAAGATAAAATTTAGAACTTGCTAAAAGTGTATATTAAACTATAAGATGTATTTATTAAAGCTGTATACTTATTTTGTTATGAACAGGATGCAAAATTCCAAATGAGGCAAAGGTTAAGTGAATCCAACATAGCATTAAAATATACACCATATATAAGCAGGTTGGTCTTAGTAATACAAGGATAATTCTATGTAAAATATCCATTAATAAATTTTTCCACATTAATAAATTAAGTACATAGTAATTTCACTTGAGCCAGAAAACTATTTTCTTTTTAACTTTTCTTTTTCATTAATACATGTTTGCAGTGCATAATGTTTACATTCATCATAGGCAGTTGATACATGTCCATAGAACATCTTAATTCATTTTCATCCCCTTCCTCTCTCCTCCCTCCTGCATTCCTCCATCTCTTGGTACATTTCCCTTTTTCAGAAAGATCTATCTCCTTCTCTCCTATTATCTGTCTTTTATTTTGCTCATTGTTTATGTATTTTTATAGATAAGAGGAACCACGCAATATTTAATTTTATGTGTCTGATTTACTTCACTTAAAATTATGGCCTCAAGGTGAATACATTTTTCTATGAATCATTAAGTTTGTCCTTTATGGAAGAGTAATATTCCATTGTGTATAAATGCCATATTTTCTTTAGCCATTCATCTGCTGATTGACATATAAGGTATATTCAAGAGTTGTGCTGCTATAAACATGGGTATGCATGCTTTACTGTGATATAGTGTCTTTAACTCTTTCAGGAAGATATCTAGAAGTAGATTATATAAGTCAAATGAAATTTCTAATTTTAGTTTTTTGATGAAACTTCATACTTATTTCCATAGTGATTATATTTGTTTACATTTCCATCAATAACATAGAAGTGTTCCCTTTTCCCTGTAGCCTTGCAGGGATTTGTTATTATTTATTTCTTCATGATAAGCATTCATCTGGAGTAAGATGGAATTTCAATTTTGTTTTAATTTGTATTTCTCTAATTGCCAGAAATGTTGAATATTTTTCAGGTATTTATTGGCCATTTGTCCTTTTTTTTCTGAGAGGTGTCTATTCATTTGTTCAATTTTTGATTGGGTCTTTTATTTGGAACGGTCTAAATTTTTTTAGATATTAGTTCTGTATCCAAGGAATACCTGGGAAAATTTTTCCCAGTTTGTAGGCTTTTTATTATGCTGGTTGTTTTCTTTGCTGTACAGAAGATTTTTAACTTGACATGATATCATTTGTTGATTCCTGATGTTATTTCTTGTTCCATTGGGGTTTACTTCAGAAAGTCCTTGCTTATGTCTACAACTTCAAGAGTTTTACCTACTTTATTTTACAGCAGATTAAGTGTTTATATTTTAACATTTAGATCTTTGATCCATTTTGATTTTAGTTTAGTACAAAGTGAGAAATTTGGATCTAGATTCAATGTTCTGCTTCTGAATACACAGTTTATGCAGCACCATTTATAAAGATATTTTTCTTTCAGCCAATGTTTTCAGTCCAGATAACTGTATGTGCCTGGTGTTGTTTCTGCATACTCTCTTTTTTTAATTGATTCACATGTTAGCTATTGTGCCAGTTCTATATTGTTTTTATCATTATAACTTTCTAATATAACTTGAAGTATAGGATTGTGATGCCTCCTGCTTTTCTCTTATTGACCAGGATTGCTTTTGTTGTTCTGGTTCTGTTCTGATTCCATATGAATTTTAGGATTGTATTTAGGTATTTTGATTGGGATTGAATTAAATCTGTATATCAGTTTTGGGAGTATGGCCATTTTGACAATATTGTTTTTACTTATTCAGGAACAAGGGACAATTTTGTGTTTTTTATAGCCTCTTCAGTCTCCTTTTTCAGAGTACTGTAATTTACATTGTAAAAACCTTTCACTTCCTTTGTTAGGTTACTTCATAGCTATTTAATTTTTCTTCATGCTATTTGTTTGTTTTTTTGTTTTGTTTTTTTTTTTTTGGTACCGGGGATCGAACTTGGGTCCTTGCGCTTGCGAGGCAGGCGGTGGAACCACTGAGCTAAATCCCGGGCCCTCTTCATGCTATTTGAATGGTATTATTTTCTGAATTTTCCTCTCAATGAATTCATTATTGGTGTATAGGAATGCTATTGATTTTTATGTTTTGATATTGTATCTTGCTTCACTACCAAATTTGTTTTGTAATTCTAGGAAAGTTTTGGTGAAAGTTTTTGGTTTTTATATGTATAGGATAATGTTGTCAAAAATAATTATAATTTTACTTCATCCTTTCCTATACCTATCCCTTTTATTTTTTTCTCTTTTGCCTGATTGCTCTGGCCAATGTTTCAAGTACTATATTGAGGAAGAGTGGTGGCAATGTACGTCTTGTCTTGTCCTTGATATTAGAGTAAAAGTTTTCAGTTTTCTCCCATTTTATTTGATTTTGCCAGTAGATTTGTCACAAATGGCTTTTATCAAATTCAGATAAAGACCTTCTATACCAGTTTTCATCACAGTTGTAGCATAAATATATTTCTTCTTTTGTCAAAGGCTTTTCCTGCATCTATTGAGATGGTCATGTGATTTTTGTTCTTACTGATAAAGTTCTCTGCTAGAAAAAATGGTTCTCGCAGCCCTATCACCTAAATGCCTCTTCCTGGCAGATAGTAAATCACTCAGGAAAACAATAACCTAACTTTCCCACCTCGAAGCTCTCCTACTTATAGTCCTTCCCACCGAGAAATTCAAACTTGCCAATGGATTTAAACCTCACCTCTGGCTGCAGCCAAACATCTACCTCCATTATGCCCCCCTCCATGCCCCTTGCCCATATAAGAGGTCACTTAGCCAGCCCCTGGCCACTGTTCTCACCATTGTTTGAGATAACCCAGCACCCCATCCCCTAATAAAGGCATAGTCTCCGGTGTTTGTGTTGTGTTTACAGCTCATTCTCATCCTCTCACTTACTTTTATTTATGTGATGTATTTCATGTATTGATTATTGATTTGTGTATGTTGAACTTACTTGCAACTCTGGATTAAAGCCTACATGGTCATGATGCATGATCTTTTTAAGGATTTGTTCCATTCTCTTTGCCAGTATCTTGTTGAGGATTTTTCCATTTATATTCATTAAACTGTTTGGTCTGTAGTTCTCTTTTTTAGTTGGATTCTTGTCTGGTTTTGGAATCAGGACAATCCTAGTTTCTAGGATTGACTTTTGGAGTACTCCCTCCATTTCAACCTTATTAAAGTTTTTGAGGAATATTGGCCTTAGATCTTTCCTGAAGATTTTGTAGAATTAAGTGATGAATTCATTGGGCCCTGGGCTTTCTTGGTTGTAACATTTTTTATTATTGCTTCAATTTAATTGCCTTTTATGTGTATATTCACAACTATAACTTTCCCTCTTAGAACTGCTTTCATTGTGCCACTGTAGGTTTTGGCATGTTGTGCTTTCATTCTAGGAACTTTTTCGTTTGTTTCCTGATTTTTCCTGTGATTCGTTGATTATTCAATGATGTGTTATTTAATCTCCATATTTTTTTGTAGTTTTCATGGTTTCTTTTGCTATTGATTTCTTGCTGCAATCCACTACGATCCAATAGCATGCTGGTGATAATTTCAATTCATTGGTATTTATTTAAGCATGCTTTATGACCTAAGACAAGGTCTATTTTAGAAAAAGTTTCCTGTGATGCTTAGAAAAAAATGTGTGTTATGTTCTTGTTAGATGCAACAGTCTGTAGACATCTGTTAATTTCTTTTCTTCAATTGTATGGTTCAACTTTGATATTTCTTTGATAATTTTTATTGGTCTGGTAGACCCATCTAATTGTAACAGCGGGGGATATTCGTATTGTTGTCTACCTGTTATTTTATGTTCTGTAGTTTTTGTTTTATTATGTTTGGTTTTTAACATTTGGTACATAGTCATTTTCAATTGTTATATTTCCTACTGATCTGTTCACATTACCAGTAGGTAGTGGTCATCCTTGTTTCTTCTGAGAAAAGGTCAACTTTGGTTTGAAGTCTGTTATGCCTGGGAATAAAAGATAATTACTCATGCTTGCTTTTGGGTAAAGTTGCATGGAATGTCATTTTCCATCCTATTACCTTCAGTCTAACAGCTTCCTTTTTGATGAGATATGTCTCTTGTAGACAATATATGGTTGCATTTTTTCTATACAATCTGTCCGTTTGTGTCTTTTGATTGGAGAGTCAAGACCATTGACATTGAGAGTTATTATTATTGTAAGACGTTTTGAATCCTGTCATTGTATTATTTTTCCAGTTCTGATTCATTTCTTTTTATGCCTTTTATCTATTCTTCCAGTTAAATACATACTTTCCTTTGGGCTCTTTGGTGCTGGTGGCCTCCCTGTCTCTCTGTAAGATTCACTTATGTATTTTCTGAAATGCTGGTTTAGTGGTCATGTATTTCTTTAGGATTTCTTTGTCATGGAAAGTCTTTATTTCTCTGTAGGCAAGCCTGTGTCCTGAGCCCCATGCTGGGGCACCACCTGCAACCAATTAACCTGGCTGGCCTTGTTCCAGGATCTAGACCTACTACTTTGTACTCCTTGACCCAGAAGTGAATGAGGATGAATTGGAAAGAAACACAGTGTCAGTTTAAAATGCAGGCAGCCAGAGGGCTTGTGCCCTGTAGTAGGCAGGAGAGTTTTAAGTCTTTGGCTCACCTCACTTTTATTCACCCAAACACAGGCACAAGCAATCAAAGTAACACAAGATTCATCTGCTTTCCAATATCCATTGGTACATTCTCTGGGAAACATCTTAACCTCAGCTGTTAATCATTTTTCCCTAATATGCAATATGCAATCACCCCTGAGTCCAGCCTTTCTCCTTTGTTCTCTCAGAGGAGACCAATCAGGCCTTAATTCTCCTCTAGTCTTTGACATTTCTCCATCGATCTTGAAGGTTAATTTTGCAGGCCATAGGAGTCTGGTTTTTGAATTGTTTTCTTTTAGGGCATGAACAAATTTACTCCAAGCTTTCCTGGACTTTATGCTTTGTGCTGAGAGATGTGATGTAATTCTGATAAACTTTCCTTTATAAGTAACTTGCCATTTTTCACTAACAACCATTAGTATTTTCTCTACCTTTCTTGAATTTCTGGAATGCTGATTATGATGTGTCGGGGGGGATTTTTTCTTTTTTTTGTAACTGGGGATCGAACACTGGACCTTGTGCTTGTGAGGCAGGCAGCAGAACCACTGAGCTAAATCCCCAGCCTGGGGAAATTCTTTACTGATAGTGGCTATTTGTGATTCTATTTGCGACTTGAAGTTGAATGTTGAATTATTTCCCTAGATTTGGAAAATTTTCTGCTATGATTTCAGTGAACAATTTTTTTTACATGTTTACATTTGTCTTCTAATTTTTAAATTTTTCCTATAATTCTGATGAGTTTTTATTTTTTGAATCATCTAGCCAGATCCAGCTTGTATTGTGTTGTCATTTTTAGGATATCACTAGTAATAGTAGGAACAGCACATAAATAAACTGAACACCAATCAGAGAGATGGAGGGTAACCAAGGTTTATTATGCCAGTGGGATCAGAGGAGTTTGCCACTCCAAACTCTGAGCCCCAAGCACAGAGGCTATGTAATTCCTTTTCTATATAAGCAGAAAAAAGGCATTTAAGCAGTGACAGTTTGTAACTTAGCACATCTGGGTATCCTTAGTCCAGTGAAGAAAAAAAAACAGGCTTCCATAAAAGCAGGATATAGCATAAGAGTTATCTATAGGAAGCCACAGGGAGGGGAAAGATGAGAGGGGAAGGTGACAGAGAGTATTAGTTGTGGCCTTTAGGGTTTTATCTAACACTTAAGACTTAGGTTTTGTTGCTTAAGTTTTGACTTCATCACTTCCCCCTTTTGATGCCCTATCAACCTCTTATAGGTCACCAGTTTTGGAAAGGGGTCTGCCTATACCTGTGTAGAGACAGAATTTGAGGAGCAGCTCTCCTTGTAACAGTGGTTTGTATGAACCACATCAGGCTGTTTAGGACACATGGTCCTATGGTTATGAGTAGTAACACGATCAGTCAGGGTTCAAACAGGGGCAATAGCCAAGAGGACCATTGGGCTAGGTTCTATCCCCAGCTGCTGTTTATCTCTTCTCTGCTCCATTGTATCCTTTTTCTCAATTCTTTAACCTTAGAAATGACTATTCCTGACTGGTTGACATAGTAACAACATTTTTCTCTTAAAAATGTGCAGGTCTGGCCTTTTTCAACTGTGAGGAGATCTAATATCCATCTATTTTGTAAGGTCACAGTGGCTAACAAATTGATCTGATTTTGTAAGGAGACCAGGGAGTCAGCCATACACTCCACGTCATTATTAAGTTCTTGTAATAGCTTACAGTATAAGCCCACTGATGATTCAATTCCCCACAATCCTGTTCCTACCCTGGCAGCTATCCCAGCATCAATTAGGACAGAGGCTAAAATGGCCCTTTTGGTCCTAAGTCTGGGGCAAAAGGCTGACTCTAGTTATGTGTCTGTGTAGTCTGAAATCCCTGGGGTGAGGAATACCCAGACACAGGTACTGGTTCCAGTTAACTTCTAAGCAGTGGTATGTTGTGTCTCCACGCAGGAAGAATACACCTCAGGAGTTACACTGCGTATCATTCTTGAGCAGGGTCATGTGGGAGCAGGTTGAAGGGGGCATGGACCCTAATGACCCAATCTCTGATTGTGACTGGGGCCTCTGGTATCATGTTATAGTTCTGTCTGTGGTTCCCAGGAGGACACCAAATGCCATTGTTCCAATTAATGCACTGGTATATGTCTCTAACCCTGTTTCTGGAGGGCTCTAATTAGTGGGAATTGAGTTCCTGCATAGGCTTGCCTATGGAGATTCAGGGACAACCAGCAGAATTAGGTCTGGTTGCTTCCACTTCAGTAGAGAAGGTCAAAGGTGGCATTGAGGATCCTGAAGTTCTGGGGAGTGGAATCTGTGAATCAGGGCAACTGGTAAAGGCTAGTCAGATCTATGCCCAGGCATGGTTGTTTTTAATCCCATACTACAATGACTAGCTGTTTTGGGGTCTGACTTGATTTTGGAGTGTTTTATCTTGAACTCTGCCCCATCAGACATTGCTATGTAGGTTAGCTAACTCCAACAAAGAGTTTTTCCCTTTTGAATATAACATCCTGTCCCTGGACCAGTGATTTGACCATACCAGAAGCAGGTGCCCTATGGGCCATGTGATCCCCTATATACGCACGTGTTGATGAGGTATAGCAGGTAGCTGGCATATAGGAGAATGAGGAAAATCCTGTGACCTGTCACCCCCTCCTACCGTCATTGGGTGATTACAAGCTTGGGGATAAGAAGGACCTGTGCTCCTCTGCCTCAGACATGTAGGGAAAACCAGTGATTTAATGAATATGGTGCTCAGCACAATCAGCAGAAAGAGCTGATGCCCATAAAGCTCCCTGCCAAGAGGAAGAAGATGAGGGCCAGCAGACACTACTCAAGACAGCTCCAGTGAGTGGAGGCAGCCTCAGCAAGGCCCACATAAAAAATCAGTGTCAAGGACCCCAGTGTAATTAAAAACAAGGAATGACAGTGCATTACAGACAGTCTTAAAGGAAGGTGTCTTCCTGTGAATGACATCCTCAAGCTTCTGCTTTGCATAAACTAGTCAGCCTCCGGTGTGACTAGAGCAGGGCCGGTGTCTCTATCTTTGGTAGTTGGTACACATTGAAGTTGAATCTTTAGGAAGTTTTCTGGGTTTAGATGCATGGTCCACATAGGTAGGGTCCCTTCTGGGTGGAACTTCTTTGCCCTCAAGTGGTGGATCCAAGGGGTGATGCCTGCAACTCTCATAGCAGTTGGAGTAACAAGAATGAGTGTGAGACCCCAACCATATAGGTTGGAGGGGCTCTTTTTTCCAATCTTTGACCCAAAGTGAATCTCCTGGCTTAAAGGAGTGGGCAGAGTTTCCCATGGGGATGGGAATCCTCCCACAGATTGTCTCATGAATGTGTGAAAATGTCTTCCCTAATGTCTGTAACTCAGTTGTTAGGTTGGATTCCCCTAATTGTCTAATGTCTCCCCTGAAGGTCCTGACAATGGAGGGGGCTACCAAAGAATATTTCAAAAGGAGAATAACCAGACAGGTTGGGTGTAGATCATACCCACAACAGGGCCAAGGGGAACATATGTACCCAGGTTAGATGGATCTCTTGACCGAAATTGGCTAAGGTGGTATTTAGGGTGCAATTCATGCACTCTACTTTCCCTGAACACTGGAGGCAGTAGGCCATGTGGAGGTTCTATTTAATCTTTAGCATAGCCACAAGGGTCTGTACCGCCATTGCCATGAAGGCTGGCCCACTGTCAATCCCAGCTGTCAGTAGCAGCCCATACTGGGGTAAATCTCTCATTGCAGAGCTCTGGTTATCTCTCAGACCTTTTTAGTTCTTGTGGGGAAAGCTTCTACCCAGCCTGAATAGGCACAGGCTAGAACTAGGAGGTATTTATAGCCCCAACAAGATTTGACTCACTAGTCTACTTCCAGATCTTTAAATAAGGAGGTCCTGGTGTGTTGTATGCCTGGAGTGGGCCTCAGCCACTGGCAGGGATTATTCTGGGCAAAGGTCCGGTAGTGGTCCCTTACCATAGCACAGAGGGAGGACCACTAGGAGATGTAGTAATGTTGACTTAGTAATGTTTTGAGAGCTGTTTTTCCCAGGTGAGTGAGATCATGATGTTGTTGCATGTTGCATGAACAAGAGAGCCATCTTCCATGGTATAATGGGTCTCTGGTCTGGCAAGCACCACTAGGCTTCAGGTGTCAGTAGGGCCCCTTCCTCTTGTGCCCATTGAATCTCTCTGGAGAATATTTGGGTTTCTTGGGGCCTATCCTGGCTATTAATACCTTTGATGTCTTTTCTGTGATGGCTGGGCTGTGGCACTGTGCCACTTCTCTTGCTGCCTGATTTACCAAATGATTTCCCTGAGCTACAAATCCTCTTCCCTTACTATGGCCATGGCAGTGTATGATGGCTACCCATTTTGGTTCTCATATGGCCTCTAGTAACTGGAGTATCTCTTCTTTGTTTTTTAATTTCTTTTCTCCAGCATTTAACAATTCATTCTCTTCATATATTACACTGTGGCTGTGGACAACAGTGAAGACATACTTGGAGTCCATGTAAATGTTGACAGTCTTCCGCTTGGCCCACCAGAGGACCTCAATGAGTGCCCATAGCTCTGCTCTCTAGGAAGACCACCCCTTGGGAGGAGGGCCAGCTTCCATGACCTGTTCTGTAGTGGTGACTGCATATCCAGCTAGGCAGTCTCCTTTTTGGACAAAACAGCTGCCATCTGTAAAGAGGTCAGCATCTGAGTTGGGCTGGGGTGAGTTTCTGAGGTCTGGCCTGCTGTCAAACAGTTTATCAGTGACTTCTTTGCAGTTGTGATTCGGTGGAATCTCCCACGTTGACAGGAAAGTGGCTGGGTTGAGGGCTTGGACAGTCTCCAGTGTGATGTGGGGGTTTTTGCAGAGTAGTCCTTGGTACTGTCCTTTGGGCACTGGAAAGCCACTTATGCTCACAATTGTTCTTCAAGGTCATGACTATATATGGTACCTTGATTTGTACAGCTTGTCCTAAGGTCATCTTATCTGCCTCCTTAATGAGGGTGACTGTTGCCGCTAGGGCCCATATTCAGGGAGACCCTCTGGCTGCTACAGTGTCTAACTGTTTAGACAAGTAGACCTCCAGCCTCTGCCATGGTCCTATTGTCTGAGTCAGTATGCTGAGGGCCATCCATTCCTTTCCACAGATGAAGTGGTTGAATTCTCTACTGATGTCAGGTACCCCGGGGCTGGGGGGTAGAAGTTGCTTGATTTCTTTGAAGCCTGAGTCTTGTTGTTCGCCCCATTCCAGAGGTTTGTCTTCTGGTTCAGTTAGGGTTGTGTACAATGATTTTGCTTTCTCTGAGAAACCCAGTATCCATATGTGGCAGAGGACAACCACTCCTAGGAGCTCACAGAGTTTTCTCTTGTTCTTTGGCATGGGTATGGAACAGATAACTTGTTTTCTTTCAGGCCCCAGGGAACAGTGCCCCTCTGTGACAATGAATCCCAGGTATTGGACCTATGGTCAGCAGATTTGGGCCTTTATCCAAGATACATTATATCCCACATCCATCAGCAATTGTAGGAGTGCCTTGATGCCTTTCCAACAGTCTGTCTATGAGTGACTAGCCAGCCGGAGATCATCAATATATTGGAGTTAAACACAGTTCCAGTTTTCTACTGGGAAAGCAGCCAGCTTGGCCATGAGTGCCTCCCCAAACAGAGTGGAGGTGTTTCTGAAGCCTTGGAGAAGCCTTGTTTGGGTTAGTTGAGTTTTGTATTCCAACAGGAGGTCTTCCCATTTGAAGGTGAACAGAGGCTTACTCTTGGAGGCACAAGCCACAGGCAGAAGAAGGTATCCTTAAGATCCCAAAAATGAACCATCCAGCCCCCAGGGAGAGAAGGCTCAGGAGGATGTATGGATTTGGGACAACAGCATGGAGTGTGATGGTGGCTTTGTAGATCGCTCATAGGTTGTGGACCAGGTGATAGCTGCTTCCATTGGCCTTTTTAACTGTAACAGAGGAGTGTTCTGTGGGGACTCACATTCCACAAAATTCCTGGTCATGTGGAGACTTTTGATGTGGTGCTGTTGTGGATGAGCGAGTTAGAATAATACAGATGCACCACACTCTGTGCCAGATTCAAGCCCATTTATTATAGCCAGCAGCCAAGGGGGGGCCTCTGCTCAGAAAGTTCTCTCAGCAATGGGAAGTGGTTTGATTTCTCCTTTGAAATCATGCTTTCAGTTAGGAAGGGCTCAGAGGAGAACAAGGGGAATCTTACAGAAGCAGAACTATGGCAGGTTAGTGTGTGGGGGGAGGCACAAGGAAGTTGCACACACTAGGTGAGCTACAAAACATCCTGCAAGTGCAGCAAGTTTACTGCCAAGCAAGATGTGGAAGTTTTGGGTGCTTTGTTCAAGTGCAAGCACTTTATTCAAGCACAGGTACAAAATGGCATTGAGGCATAAGATGGAGTTGAGTTGGCTATCACAGTCTGGATTCCAAGGAATGCAGTTCATGGTATGGGGTATTGTTTGACCCTAAGCAGGGTGGTTCCCAGCTTTAGATTTACTAGGATAAATTGGTGACATTTTGCAAGTCCTGGTGGTGCTCCCTCTGCCCATAGCCCAGGATATAACTTTTGTAACACAGGGGGTTTAGGCTGGTAGCATCTGGAGTGTAAAGTCTCCATTCACCCTCCCTGAGCACAGTGACAGATAATATCAGACACTTGGGAGCTCCAAGAGTCAGACTGGCAGGTTTGCCTGGTGTAAAAGTGGTCTGGCCTCTGAGTTTGATTAATAGGCTAATCCCAGTGAGGGGAATGGGACACTCAGGAATATACAGGAATACATGTATTATCTCATTTCCTTCCAACTTGCAAGAGTAAGCCTGGCAGAATGAGTGGGCCATTTGAGTCCCTGTGGCTCTCACTATGGTGGTCTCCCTTTTAGTGAGAGGGGCTACCAGTGTAGTCACCACTGAAAGTTCCACTCCTATGTCTACCATAAAATTCATTGGTTGCCTCCCAACTGTCACATGCTGACTGTGGGCTCTTAGGGCCCCAAACTGAAGGAGTCCAGTCTCCCCTAGTCTGATTCCTTCCCCACAAGCCCAATCATAGCTTAGGACTCTGATTCTAGTTGGTAACAGAGGCCTTTATCTCCGGAGGCCTTCTTGGAAGAGTAGGGGACTTTTCAATTTGGGCACTTGTTTTCCAGTGGCTGATGTCCTTATAATAGGCACATTGGTCTGGGGATAAGGGGATCCACTTCTGGACACCCCCCTTATGGGGTAGCCCTGGGCTCTGGGTGGGTCTGGTTTTTCCAGTGCTGCTGTGAGCCATGAAACCTTTTGTTTCATGCACTTGTCAGCCTCACACTAGGCCTCTTGATCTCATTTGGCAGACTTTGGTGGCAATTTCCAGGAGTTGAGTGGCATTCATGCCTGCAAACTCCTCAAGTGTTTGGAGCTTTCGATGAATATCAGAAACCAATTGCACCACAAAAGCAGCATTGACCATCCATTGGTTTTCAGGAGCCTTAGGATCAAAAGGGGTGAAGGTGCAGAATGCTTCACAGAGTCACTCATAGAATCTCCCTGGTGATTCATCTGGATTTTGAGTCACGGAGGCAGTTTTTGACATTTTTGTTGGCTTTTTGGCCCCTTTTCTCATGCCCCCGAGGATTGCTTCTAGGTATCACACAAGGGAAGGTCTTCCCTCTTTTGAATTGAAGTCCCAGTCTAGCTTGATGTTGGGAGCCACTGCCCTTGCCCAAGCTTCAGGGTCTAGGATTCCTATAGGGGCTTGTCCCTGCAGCTACCTTCTGGCTTCAGAGAGAATTCTACATCTTTTCTTGGTGTTGAAGAGGGAGAGAAGAATCTGGTGACAGTCATCCCAGGTGAGAAGGTAGGCTTGGAAGATTGACTCCATGAGGTCAATGAGAGTGTGGGGCTTTTTAGAATGGGCTGAGGTATGATGTTCCCAGTTGAGGAGTTTGGTGATGGTAAAAGGCTAACAATAAGGTGTGAGCAAGCTGGGCTGCACAGTGCCATCCTCCAGTGTAGGTGCAAGACTGAATGCCTCCCGGAGGGGCATGTGGAGGGCCTGGGATTGTGCCAAGCAGAGACATTGCACTAGGGGCTCCTAAACAGGTGCGGAATCCTCATTGAGAGAGAGAGTGTTGGAAGAAAGAGAGGGAGTAGGAGAACTCTCGAGGGAGGGTGCTGATGGCAGTCAGGGAGGTATAGCAGCGCTGTTATCTCTGGCAGCACAGGCACATATGGTGGGGGAAGGGGATCTTCCTTGGGTATGCCAAAGAATGGGCTTCTTTGGAGTTTTGCAACTATGATTGGTGGCCTGAGCCACAAAGATTCTACTTTGGCAGTCTTCTCCCCCCATGAAGACCTTACTTGGTCCCTGTTTTCAGCTGCAGAACTGTACCCAGGACAGGAAAGTTTGGATGACCTCTAGTTGGGAATTGATATAAGGGAATTGTTTGAGGTCACCATTTGGACCTGAGACTGCCCTCCACACTGCCTGTATAGTGGGAAAATACAGGGTCCCTTCTGGCAGACACCAGTGCACCAATCTTGGCCATTCAACTTTACAGAGGGTCCTAAATTGGGAGGATCTCATCTTAATTCCATAATCTCCATGGAATCCTTTCTTAAAATTCTTTAACATGCAATGTAGGACTTTAGGCTGACTTGGTGTGTTCCTCATTGTAGTTTTGAGTCCTGTAAACAGTGTCACAGCAGACAAGTAAGGGGTATCTCCAAAGGAGACGAGTCAGATGTACTTCCCTTCATGGTAATTTAGGAACATCATGGCTAAGGCACACCTGTATATACCTGGGCCTGGTCAATCCCCTATTATGGGGGATGAATCACCCTTATGCCATATGATGTCACCACAAAAACATAGGTTAGGGCCCATTCAAACTCCATAGTTCGTACCTTAGAGCTACAAATATGTTCACACACACTCACACAGACAGGCAGGGGTTATTACAGTCCACCTGATCCTGGGTTTGCCCTGACATTTGGGCCTTTTTTTAATGTGTATTACCTGACTGTTAAATTTATTTTTTATTAAAGCATACTATTTGTACATATTTATGGGGTACAGTGATAATTTGATACATGTAATACTGTGTAATGATCAGATCAGGATAATAAGGAATTCTGTCTCCTCAAACATTAATCATTTCAGTGTGTTGGAAAACTTTGTATTCTTCTTTTCTAGTGACTTTGAAATGTATCATAGATTATTGTAGACTATAGTAATCCCACTGTGCAATAGAACACCAGAGCTAATACTTGCTTTGCAACTGTGTTTTGGTGCCCCTTATTTAACCTCTTTCTATCTCCCCTGCCTCCTGACCCTTCCCAGTCCCTAGGGACCATCATTCTACTCTCTTCTGTAAGATTCATGTTTTAGCTTCCACAAATGAATGAGAACATGTAGGATTTCTCTTTCTGGGACTAGCTTGTTTCACTTGCCATGATATCCTTCAATTCTGTACACTTTGATGGATTTCATTTTATGGCTGAATAATAGTCCATTGTGTGTATGTTCTACCTTTTCTTTATTCATTCATCCATTGATGGATCCTGTGGTTGATACTATATCTTGGCTATCATGAATACATAAACATGAGAGTACAGGTATCTATTTAATATACTAATTCACTTCTGTTGAATAAATTAAATAGTAGTAGGATTGCTGGAAAATATGGTAGTTCTATTTTTAGGGTTTTTAAAGTGAATTTTATTGGTATATTGTAGGTATACAATATAATGACATTCATCATTGGAAATTTGCACCGTTACATAATCTTTCTTGGTTCTTATTTCTTCCCCATTCCCCCACCCTCCCTTCAACACTTCCATCCCTCCCTATTTACAAAGACTTTGCTTCTATTTTTTCATTCTCTCACATTAATTCCATTCCCTTCCTTCCGTTCCCCTATCCTCCCCATTTTCCCTTCCCCTTAGCCCCCTTTCTTCCTATTCCATATTATCTATTTTACCTTTTAAACCTTATTTACACTTTCAGATTCTCACACCAGAGAAACATATACGTGTCCTATTTATTTCACTTAAGAGTATAACCACAATGTGCATCCATTTAGCTATAAATGTCTCTAGTTTCTCATTTTTTATTTTATATAAAAAAAACACCACATATTCTTTATCCAGTCACCAGTTGATGGGCATTTGGGCTGCTTCCAAGTTTTAGCTATTACAAATTGTGCTGCTATGAACATGGGTGCACATATATCACTGTGGTATGATTCTTTTAATACTTTGGGGAAGATACCCAGCAGGGGAATAGCTGGGTCAAGTGGGACTTCCAGTCCTAGTTCTTCTTGACATTTGGGTCTTTATGAGACCCTAGGAGGTGATCAAACTCACCTTCTGTCCATGGATGGCCCTGACTAGGACCAGGCCCTGTGGCCTTACCTTATCCTGAAGTCCTGGTAGAAGACCAGTCCACTTCTCTGATAAGTCTGCATAAGTAAGTGCAGCTGACAGTTTTCCTTGCCTGGTGAAGGAGGTCCCACCAATTGGGCAGGGATGTGCCACCTTAGTCTCCTGGAGAGGGCTTCTGCTGGCCACTCTCCAAACCCAAACCAGTGGCACAAGGGGCCAGTGTAGTTGTTTTCCCTGTCAAGGAAAAAAATAAAACAGTAGGAACAGCACATGAATAAACTGAGTGGCACTCAGAGAAGTGGAGGGTAACCAAGTTTTATTATGCAATCAGGCTGAGAGGAGTTTGCCACTCCAAATTCTGAGCCCCAAGCAGGAGCTATGTAATTTCTTTTATACAGAAGCGGAGCAAAAGCAATTATTTAATCAGTGAAAGTTTGTAATTTTGCACATCTGGTCCTTGGTCTGGTGAAGAAAAAACATAGGCTCCCATAAAAGCAGAATGTGACAAAACCATTATCTACAGGAACAGAGTTGTCAGGGAAAACAATAGCAACGACAGGGAGGGGAAATATTAGAGGGGAAGGCAACAGAGAGTATTAATTATGGCCTTTAGGGTTTTATCTAACACTTAAGACTTAGGTTTTGTTGTTTTTTAAGTTTTACCTTCCTCATCACACTGGGTTTATGGTTTACTGTATCCACTATTCTCCAATTTCTGATGCTGTGTCCTTAAGTTGTTTGAACTTGCTACCCATTCTTTCCATTGAATTTATCATATCTTGTATTTCTGCTTGCTTTCTTTTCATAATTTCGAACTCCTTACCAAAGTGGTTGTTCACATCTTGTATTGTCTTGTTTAACTTGATTAGTTTATTTTTTGTTTCTTCTTTAAGTTTTGAAAAATTTTAGAAAAGTCCTTTATATGTTTAATAAAGTACTCAAGTTTGTTAATCATCTACAAATTTGCCTGTGTATTTCTTCTTTGAACACATCAAATATTTTAATAATTTTTGCTTGAGTTTTTTTTGCCTTAACTTTCTCTACTTCAGTGTCCATGAGGTCAGCTTTTAAGGGTTTTTGAAGGCCTCTTGTTGTCTTGCATTTACATATTTCTATTGTTTTTGTGCTGCAGGTTGAACAACAGGGTAGAAACACTTTGTCACTAGTGTGGAGATCTTTTTAGCTAAAATCTATCTCCCTGTGATGTGTCCTTCTGTTTGATTGTATTTTGTTGTTTATACCTTATACATACTAAACATAATATTTGAGGGTCTTTTTAGTTCCCAGCTTTCTTAAGGAGACTTGGTCCTCAGCACTACACAAGGAGGAGAAAATGAAAAACTTTAATGTTGATGATACAAAGGTAAATCAGATATTGGCATAGAGTAAAAACCAGTTGAGAGCAACATCTATGACACCATAGGCAATAGCAAAGAAATCGGCAATAATTACAGAATCAAAGACAGACCAGATATGGACATATCATACCAACAATAGCCACAAAAGAAAAAAAAGAACTGCAATAATAATATACACTCAAAGTCAAGCCACATATTGACATACAGTAAATGCCTACCAAATGTAACACCTAAAATACCATTGACAATATAAAAGAATTTAGGTCCATCCTGCTGCTCCCAGCCCAAGAGGAAGGGGCTTCTGAGCCTCCGTCCCACTGCTCCCAGCCCAGAAGTAGGGGCTTCCGGGCCACCTTCTGTCCCAGCACTCCTGGACCAGCGGAAGGGCCTTCTGGGCTGCCATTCATCCTGCAATTCCTGGCCCAGAGGAAGGGGCTTTTGAGCTGCAGTACCACCGCTCACAGCTCAGAGGAGGTGAGCTGTGTGGGCACCAACGGCACCCCCCTCCCAGGTCAAAATAAGAAGACACGAAAATGAGTCTCAAAACCAGACTTCCAGATCCCCTACAGGAACCCCAAAGGGAAATGACATGGAACACACTGATACTCAAACACCTGGGACCCCTAAACTGGCAAAAAAAAGAGGATCTGGAAAAATGAAATCAGAAATAATTTCTCAGATAATAGCAGAGATTGTGCTCATAGTGCAAGACATGATTAATAAACCTAGAGAAGAGCTGAGGAACATGATGGTATCCCAACATAGGAAACAAATGGAATCCATAAAACAGATGCAAATAGATTTCCAGGAGATGAAAACCTCCACTGAAAGTCTACACAGCAGAATGAGCCAAGGTGAGGACAAAATTTCAGATAGAGAAGATAAGATTGCAATTAGTGACCAGGAAAAGAAAAATTGCTTTAAAATTGTAAGAGACCACGAGAAATCAATCCAGCAGCTGCTAAACAATGAAAAGAAGAATAACATAAAACTGATTGGAGTCAAAGAAGAAACAGGAGAGAGTGCACATGACACAAAAAAACTGTTAACATAAGTAATGGCAGAAAACTTCCCAAGCAGGGGAAAAGAACTTGACATACAGATAAGTGAGGCAAATAGGATTCCAAAAAGCCTTGATCAAAAAAATCTACACATAGTCATATAATTGATAAGATTCCAGAAACTCAACAGAAGAAAAAAGTTCAACAAGCAGTTAGAGAAAAGAAACACATTACATACAAAGGAAAACCCATCAGAATCACAGCAGACTTCTCAGTGCAAACCCTCAAGGCAAGACAAGGTTGGAGTGACATATTCCAAGCCCTAAAAGAAAACAGCCTCCAACCCAGATTGATGTACCCTGTAAAACTATCTTTCAATATTGATGGAGAAATAAGATACTTTCATGACAAAGAGCACCTTAGGAACTTCATGAATACCAAACCGGCACTCCAAAAAATTTTAGACAATATCCTAGGGACAGACAATGAGGATCACAGTCCCAGGAAGCAAAGCTGAATGAACCCATCTGGCATGACAAGAAATTAAATGTAAAGGGGGAGAACCCAACAAAAAGAAAAAGTCATGGCAATGACAAGTCAATACGTTTCAGTTATAACCATCAATGTTAATGGTCTCAATTCACCAATCAAAAGAAATAGACTGGCAGAATGGGTCAAGAAGCAAAATCCAACAATATGCTGCATTCAAGAAACACACTAAATTCAAAGAGAAATTCATAGACTGAAAGTTAAAGGGTAGAAAACAATACTCCATGCAACGGGAACCCCCAAAAAAGCAGGAGTAGCTATCCTCTTTGCAGATCAGGTAGATTTCAAATGAACACTGATTAAGGGAGACAAAGAAGGACAGTGCATCCTTGTAAAGGGAACAATCCAAGAGGAAGAGATGACAATCACAAATATCTATGAACCAAACACTAGTGTGCCCAACTATATAAAACAAATACTAACAGACATGAAAAGTCATATATGCACTAATACAATTGTAGTGGGGGACCTCAACACCCCACTGTCACAAATAGATAGATGAACTAGACTAAAAATAAGTAATGAAATACTAGAACTCAATTGAACTCTTGAACAAAAGAACTTAACAGATGTTTACAGAGTCTTCCACCCCCAAAAATCAGAATACACATTCTTCTCAGCTCTAAATGGGTCATTCTCCAAAATAGACCACATACTCACACATAGAACATGTTTAAGTAAGTGCAAAGGAATTGAAGTTATCCCCTGTATATTATCAGACCATAGTGCGATGAAATTGGAGATCTATAGCAAAAGAAACTGGAAAAATTTCAAAAACACTTGGAAATTGAACAACACACTTCTGAATAACCAATGGGTCACAGAGGAAATTAAAGAAGAAATCAGACAGTTCCTTCAGTTAAATAACAATGACAATACAACACATCGGAATCTATGGGACACAATGAAAGCAGTCTTACAAGGGAAATTCATAGCACTGAATACGAATATTAGGAAAAGAGAACAAGTCCAATTAAACAACCTGATGCTTAACCTCAAGCTTCTAGAAGGAAAAGAACAGGACAACCCCAAAGCTCATACAAGGGAGGAAATTATAAAGATCAGAGGAGAAATCAAGGCAATGGAGACTAAGAGAATGATACAAAAAAATCAATGAAGCCAAGAGTTGGTTGTTTGAAAGAATTAACACAATTGACAAACCCTTAGCCAAACTCATCAGAAAAAGGAAAGAAAAGGCCCAAATCCATGCAATTAGGAATGAAAAGGGTGAAATTACAACAGACCCAGCAGAAATCCAGAGGATCATCAATACCTACTTCCAGAACCTATACGCCAATAAGATAGAAAACACAGAAGAAGTGGACAGATTCCTAGATACATATGAAATACCAAAGTTGAACAAAGAAGACTAAAAATTCAAAAAAACCCAATATCAACCAATGAAATTGAAAATGTAATTAAAAACTTATCAACTAAGAAAAGCCCAGCACCTACTGGCTTCACTGCTAAATTCCACAAGACATTTAGAGAGGAACTACTGCCACTACTGTTTAATCTCTTCAATGAAATTGAAAGGGAAGGAATATTCCCAAATTCATTCCTGGAAGCAAGCATCACCTTGATCCCCAAAGCAGAGAAAGACCCAACTGAAAAAGAGAACTATAGGCCAATCTCACTAATTAACATTGATGCAAAAATCCTTAATAAGATAATGGCAAATAGAATGCAGAAGATCAAGAAGATCATACACCCTGATCAAGTGGGATTCATCCCAGGGATGCAGGGATGGTTCAACATATGCAAATTAATCAATGTAATACACTATATCAATAGCACCAAGGACAAAAACCATATGATTATCTCCTTAGATGCAGAAAAAGCATTTAGCAAAATCCAACATGCATTTATGATAAAAAAAAACCCTACAAAAAATTGGAATAGATGGTATCTACCACAAACTGATAAAAGCCATCTCTGAAAACCGAACAGCTAGTATCATACTAAATGGTCAAAACCTAAAATTCTTCAGACTAAAATCAGGAACAAGACAAGGATGTCCACTATCACCACTCTTGTCCAATATAGTTTTAGAAACGTTAGCCAGAGCAATTAGACAAGAGAAAGAAATAAAAGGAATAAAGATAGGTAATGAAGAAGTCAAATTGTCATTATTTGCAGATGACATGACACTGTATAAAGAAGACACCAAGAACTCCATCAAAAGTCTGCTAGACTTAATAACCAAATTCAGTCAAGTAGCTGGTTACAAGGTCAACACACAAAAATCAATAGCTTTCCTCTACACAAATGACAGACTCACTGAGAGAGAGATAGGGCAAATAATTCCTTTCACAATAGCATCCAAAAAACTGAAATACTTAGGAATTAACCAAATGAAAGAAATCAAAGACCTCTTCTCTGAAAACTACAGCACTCTGAAAAGAGAGATTGGAGATGATTTCAGAAAATAGAGAGACATCCCCTGCTCCTGGGTAGGAAGGATCAATATAGTGAAAATGGCCATACTTCCAAAACTGCTATATAGATTTAATGCAATTCCAATTGAGATCCTAGCAGCATACTTCATAGACTGTGAGAAAACAATCCAAAAATTCATTTGGAATAAGAAGAGACCCAAAATAGCACAAGAAATTCTAGGTAACAGAGACATGGCAGGGGGTATCAGAATCCCCAACCTGCAACTCTACTACAAAGCTACTGTGATGAAAACAGCATGGTACTTGCAAAGAAACATACCTGAGGACCAGTGGAACAGGTTAGAAGATGCAGAAACAACGCCAGACACACTCAGCCATCTCATCTTCGATAAAGGAGCCAAACACCCTCACTGGAGGAAAAATAGCCTCTATAATAAATGGTGCTGGAAAAATTGGGGTTCAACTTGCCAAAGATTAAAACTAGACCTATATCTCTTGCCATGCACTAAACTAAAATTGAAATGGATTAAAGATCTAAATATTAAAATAGAAACTCTGAACCAGCTAGAAAAGAGGTTAGGTAGAACTATTGAAGACATTAGTGTAGGAAAAGATTTTAAGAACAAAACCTCAATTGCCCATGAATTTGCACAAATAGTCAACAAGTGGGATCTCTTCTTATTAAAAAGCTTCTGCACAGCCAGAGAAACCACCAGCAGAGTGAAGAGACAACCCACAATGTGGGAAAAAATCTTCACCTGTTGTTCCTCAGACAAAGGTCTGCTACCTCCAATCTATAAAGAACTTAAAAAGATCAGACCTCCCAGATTTAAAGACCCAATCCGAAAATGGACATCTGAAATGAACAGAAATTTCTCAGACAAAGAAGTAGAAATAGCAAATAAATACATGAAAAAATGTTCAACATCACTGGTCATTCGAGAGATGCAAATGAAAGCAATGCTGAGATTCCATCTCACTCCAGAAAGAATGTCTGCTACCATGAAATCAATCAATAACAAATACTGGCAGGGCTGTGGGGAAGAGGAACCCTGCTCCACTGCTGGTGGGAGTGTAGACTGGTGCAACCACTGTGGAAATCAGTATGGAGATACCTCAAAGAACTAGGACTGGAAGTCCCATTGGACCCCACTATTCCCCTGCTGAGTATCTTCCCCAAAGAATTAAAAGAATCATACCACAGTGATATATGTGCACCCCTGTTCATTGCAGCACAATTTGTAATAGCTAAAACTTGGAAACAGGCCAACTGCCCATCAACTGGAGACTGGATAAAGAAAATGTGTTGTTTTTTTTTTATAAAATGTAGTAGTACTCAGCCATAAAAAATGAGAAATTAGAGACATTTATAGCTAAGTGGATGCACATTAAGGTGATACTCTTAAGTGAAATAAATAGGACACACATGTATAAATACTGAATAGTTTCTCTGGTGTGAGAAACTGAAAGTGTAAATAAGGACTAAAAGGTATAATAGATAATGTGAAATAGGAAGAAAAGGGGACAAGGCAAGGGGAAGTAGGAGGGGTAGGGGAAAGGAAAGAAGGGAATGGAATTAATATGCGTAAATGGAAAAATGGAAACAATGTCTTTGTAAATAGGGAGGAATGGAGGGGTTGAAGGGAGGCCAGGGGAAAGGTGAAAAATAAGAACCAAGAGAAATTATGTAAAGGTGCAAATTTCCAATGATGAATGTCATTATATTGTATACCTAAAATGTACCATAGATTAGAATGAATAATTGATAATGTGAAATAGGAAGAAAAGGTCCAAAGGGGTAGGGGTAGTGGGAGGGGCAGGGGAAAGGAAAGAAGGGAAAGGAAAAATGATGAGAAATGGAAATAAAGTCTTTGAAAATAGGGAAGGGTGGAGGGGGTGAAGGTAGGACTAGGAATGAGGAAAAAATAAGAACCAAGATGCATCTTGTAAAGGTACAAGTTCCCAATGAGAAATGTTAATGTGTTGTATACCCAAAATGTACCAATAAAAGAATTTAAGCAATAATAAAAAAGTTAGCAAAAATACTATATAAAGTCAACTAAATATGTAAAAATTAATGAAGCTTAATAATAATAATAATAATAATAATAATAATAAAATTGAGTGGGTTGGGGAAGAGAAAATGAAGGGAGTAACATTTGAAAAAGAGAAGAAAGATGAGAGAAGGTGGCCAGAAAAGTGAGATAAGGAATCCAATTAAAGAATAAGAGAATGTTAACAGCATTTGGTGAAAGTCAAAGAATAAAAAACAAAAATGAAAAGAAAAATAAGAAAATTAAATTTCAAAAGTGAAGTTTACAAAACAACCCTCGACTAGTGAAAACAATAAGTGAAATGAATCTGAAAAAATCCTCCATGTGTATGGGTTAGTTGGTTCTTACCAGGGCATGCAATATTGGAATCCACTAGATATGAGGAAAGGATAGTGAGTGAGTCATATGTAGTTTCTATTTCTTTTTACACCCTCTTGTTGCTGTGTGAATGCTTATTCCTTTCCTGCCTTTCTTGCTGAGTGGGGTTAATCAATGGTGTAGTGTCTGCCTTATGCCTGTATCCACTCCAATGCCTATCAATGTTTGTGCCCTTCTGTATACAAATGTCACTGTTTTCACCACCTAGTATTTTGGTCTGTGGGCTTGTGATGTGCTCCCCTTGTTCTACAAACTACTCTGTACACCCTGGGCTATGGCAAACAATGAAGCTGAGGTGTATCCCTGGTAACATTAACAGATGGGGAAGGCAAATAGACCACTGAGATCTGTATTAAAAGCAGACAGTGAGGGAACAAGTCAAGGAGCCTGTAGGACTTAATGCCAGAACTTTCATAACCTTCCCTCTCAGAAAACCACCCATAACCAACCTGGATTCTCACCACATGGAGAAGGAACACTATGTTCTTCCTAGACTGAGCTCACCGCTGCTTCATCTTCTCAGGAGGTCTGTGACTAGTCTGACTGTCTCCACAACTGTCTCTTGTGGGAAACCAGTCACTGTGATAGGGTGACCCCAGAAACCCCAAAATGTAGCTCTGTGATTTCTGATTCCTAGAGTAGCCCAGTCTTAAACAACTAAATCCTTATCAAAATGGCTCTTGATAAATCACTCCCAAATATGATAGGTTCTACAATGAATTTCTTCCTAACTCTAGCCTGTCACACAGAAGGAGTCATAATCAAAGTAAAAGTCCATATTGTAGTTTATAATAGCTATGGCCTTTCTTTGTGCTAGCACTTCTTAGTAGCCCTCATCTATTGTGTTTATCCATGCGGCTGCCTGCCCTCTCCAGGATTACCTTGTATTTGCAGAGACAGATCTAGCTCCACAGAAGCTACAGTTAGCATTCCAGAACGGTTCATTGTTTTTTCTGTATTGTCTTCAGTTTCTCTGTAATTCCTATTTTCCTGTTGTCTCTTTCTTGATTCCAAGAGCTTTTCTTCTTTTCTCTTCAATACATTGTTGTTTTCCAGTTGTCTTGATTCCAGGCCCTGGAGATATTGTGATATCCACTTGATAACTTTTGATTAGGAGCTCAACCCATATATTTAAAGTAATTATTGATGGGGGAAGGAATTATTTTCAATTTATTTGTTATCTATCATGTAGTACTTGACCCTCTTGTACTCTTGCTATCTTTGTTTTTTATTGACATAGCTTGATTCATTTTTCTTTTTCTCTTGTATCCATTATATAGGTGTTTCTTTTTTTGTTACCATGGGGTTTACATAAAGTATATTATACTTATAACTACCTATTTTAAGCTGATGAATTTAGTTGCATACAAAACTGTATTCTTTACTTCTCCCTCTCTGCCCTTTATGCTCTTGATGTCACAATTTACATATTTTTATCCATTAAATCTCTCTATTGGCATATTTTTATATTTATGATTATTTTTAGTACTTTTGTCTTTGAAGTTTGTGCTAGAATTAAAAGTGATTTACTTACTGCTGTTAAAATATCATATGATTCTCCATTTACTTACTTTCTTTACTTACTTTACTTACTTTTTACTGGTAAATTTTATACTAACATGCTTTTATTTTGTCTTTCAACTTGAAGAAATCTAATTTTTTTTTTTTTTTTTTGGTACTGGGGATCAAACTCGGGTCCTTGTGCTTGTGCAGCAGGTGGTAAAACCACTGAGCTAAATCCCCGGCCCTAATGGTTTTTGATAACACAAGTCTGATGGTGATGAACTATCCCTGGTTTTGTTTAATTGAGAACTTCTTTCTCTTTTATTTCTGAAGATTAGTTTTACTGAGTATAGAATATTTGACTGACAATTTTTTCTTTCTTTTAGGACTTTGAATATATCACACCATCGAGTTCTGGCCTGCATGGTTTCTGCTGCACTCTACTGATAGCCTTGTGGAGGCTCCCTTCCATGCTGCTTTCAAGATTTTCCCTTTGTTATTGATTTAAATTTTAATTGTTTGATTATATTGCATTTTGGTGTGGTTTTCTTAGGTTTTATCCTAGTTGGAGATTTTTGAGCTTGCTGAATTTGTACTTCTCTTTCTTTCCACAGATTTAGGATTTTAGAACTATTATTTCTTCCAGTAATCTCCAGTTTTGTTTATCTTTTTCTCCAACTATTACAATAATAATGTGTATATTTGTCAGTTTCATAGAATCCCACAGGTTTCTTAGGCTGTCTTTTTTTCCATTGTTCTGCTGACTCAATGATTTCAAAAACTTGTCTTTAAGTTTACTGATTTTTGTCTTCTACCTATTTAAGTCTTCTCTTGAACCATTACAATGAATTTTTCAGCTCCATTATTGCATTTTTCAACTCCAACATTTCTGTTTGGTTCTGTTTTATAGTTTCTCTTTGTTGTTATTCTCATTTGATTATAATCTTCTTGATTTCATCTAGTTGTCTATTAACTTTTAGCTCATTGAACATCTTTATGATAGTTATTTTAAGTTCTTCACAAAGAAGCTTATAGATTTGCATTTCTTTACACTCATGTTTTTGAATTTTATTTTGTTTCTTTGGACCATCTTTCTCTGTTTTTGTGTATGCCTTGTTATGTTTTGCTGAGATTTTGGCATTTGAAAAAAACAACAATCTCTCTGCCTTTGCTTATTGGCTTTGTGCAGAGAAAGCCCTTCACTGCTCACCCTAGCTGGAAATTCTAGGACTTCTTACACCTTTCCTAATTTCTTAGTCCCCTGGTGTTTAACTACAGAACTATAGCTCCAATGTGATCCTTCCTTCTGCTAGTCTCATCAGCACTCCAAACTAAATGAGTAAAAAACTCTTCCTTCAGGCAGTCTCCAAACAAGGAAGAATACTGGATCCCTAGTAGATTCTTTTGTTTTCATGAGCCTGGATATGAATATTTGACCCCTGTTGCCCTGTGCTATGCTTCATAGGGAGAGAGAATAGATGCACCAAATGCCACAACTTTTTTTTTTTACCATTTTCATTGAAATTCTTTCTTGATTTTACTGTATCCTGAGGGCTATAGCTTCTTAACTAGTCTCTATAGTTCTCATAGTTATTCTGGTTCCTGTAATGTTAACTCAGTTCCCTATAAACTATAGGGCAGGTATGGCTATAAAATGGCAGGATAAGGGAGCCTTACAGTGGTGGAACAATTGTATATCTTTATTGTTGTAGAGGTTACATGAATCTACACATGTGATTGACCTTTATAGAACACATAAACACACATGGATTCATGTAAAACTAATGAAATCTTTATAACCCCTCTGTGAATATATTAGTGTCACTTTCCTGGTATATATATATATATATATATATATATATATATATATAGAGAGAGAGAGAGAGAGAGAGAGAGAGAGAGAGAGAGAGAGAGATCTACAGAGAGGTTTATATTTATAAATATGTGTTAATTGGTTCATTGTTACCTCTGAGTTCTCCTAGTTTTCCCCAATAGTAACACATCTTGCATAACTGTAGTATAACAGCAAAACTTCTCTCTATTGTGTTCTCTCTCTCTCTCACACACATATGAATATATTATGAACTATCTCATTGTTCTAGAAGCTTAAGAGCTACCCAAAGAATGAGGAAGACAAATCAACAAGATGAAAGAGCTAGCTATAAATGTCGTCCATTGACCAAATGAGAAATGATTTAAAAAATCATAACTAATATTGTAGGTGGTGGTTTCTAACCCATTAAATAAAGTAAGAATTCATGAATCAATGTTGATAATAAATTAATAACTGAGTTCATGAAAAAAGCTCTTTATAACTATCAATTGCCAACTAATTAATTTTAAAGAATGATGGAAAGAGCAAATAATCAATACATGCTGTCTTGTTACTTTCTCAATGCTGAGACACAATATCTGACACCCACAATTTAAAGGATAAAATGTTTAGTTTGGCTTACAGTTTGTAGAGATTTCAGTCCATAGTTGGCTGTCTCAAAGGCAAGGTGGCATGGCAGAGGTGCATGGGAGAGGAGACGGAGCTCTTTCTACCAGGCTTTACCTCCTAACCTCACATCCAGCTACAAACCCATCCAATATCACATACACATGACCCTGTCACTTACTAAAAACCCCACCTTTGAGTACAGGAGGCTTTGGGGGGACATCCAGATATAAACCTTAACAGATGCTGATGTTATTAGGATAAAATTTGATAAGGAACAGAATATTTGCATAGTTCCAATATATATCACCACAAATTATTCATTAATTTCAAATGAAAGAGTAATACATTTATAATTGAGAAATTTGGCAGTTATACCTTAACTAAGTAATCAAAGTTAATAGCATCATCAATGGGACATACAGTATCATATAACTCTTAATATGTACTGAGAGTGTATTATTTCCTTAGTATGCCTGTTGCAAATTATGACTTGAATATATTGATGAGGAAAAATTCCAGGAATCTTAAATCTAGGAACATTGTACAAAATTATTGACTTCTCTTAAAAGATGTAAAGGGCAAGAAAGATTGAGGATCATTTCTAGATTAAAAGATATCTGACAAATAACTATTATGTTTAATCTTGACTGGGTCCTAGACTGTTTAAAATAAGTATTAATAAATAAATGTCCCTGAACATGGACAACTGACAAAATATAATTTGTTATATAAAAGAATGTTTATGTTTTTTGAGGAAAGCATACTAAAGTATTTAGGAACAATGAGTACAATGAATCCACAATGGCTTCCACTTTCTCTCAAATAAAGTATTATATATGTACCTAAATTATATATTTATATATAATTACATATATAAATTATATATTTATATATAAACTGTATATATGATTTATATGTAAAATTATACATTAATAAATATATGTATCAATATATACATATATTTAGAAACAGAAAGTATAAATTATCAATGAATCTGTGTAATGGACATACAGAAGCTCTTAATATGTTTGAAGGTTTTCTTCAAGTGTGAAATTATATAAAAATTAAAAGTTACTGAAATGATGGTTACTTAACTGTGACAGGTCATTTTTTGTAATAAGTCCTTTAAATAAATATTTGTTAATGAAAGAGGAATGTAGAAAGATTAGAATCTTATCTCCCTATGCCAGAAAACTCTAAAGCATTTTGATTTTTTTCCTTGACACATACATACATAAATAATCTGATGTTAAGGAAACTTGGATCCTTGGCGCTGACCGGTGAACACCTTGGGGAGATGTACTTTTTGGACAACTCAAAGGTGTTAGACCCCTAATTCAAAGAGGAACATTTCTCATGTTTGTTCATTCTAGTTTATATTTTCATTTAAATAAATCTTTTAGGTTAAGTTTAAGCTTTTTAAAAAGAGTTAGTTTTGAGAATTGAGACACAATACTAATACTGTAGGAATTGGTGAGGCCTTGATTTAAAGCTTTCTTTGTAATGTGATTTCCTTTTGGGTGTATTTTGCTAAGTGAAACTTGTTAAAAAAATTTTTGTTAACTAAATTTTTTTCTTAAAATAAAGACTTTTTCACTCACAAAAAAATAATATGGGTTTTATTCCTTTTGTTTTCTTTGAAAATGTGCCATTTGTATTTATGGGTTTAGGGGGCCATTTGTGTGGACCAACCTATTTGGGGAATTCCAGGACCACCAGGACACATGCCAATGTCCCCATTCAGATGGCAAGGGAGGAGGTGTTCTTGAAGAAGGGTAGAGGCTCCCACTGTTAATAAATACCATTCATTCTTCTCTTCCTGTCACCTTAAAAAAAGAATTTAATATATAAGGAACACTCAAATTCATGTCAGCAGTTGATATAATTATAGATATGTAGCTACAAAATTTCTTTTCATCTTGTATATAATGGGACAAAATTAAGAGGTTTCAATTCTAGGCTCCTAAAATTCTGTGGAGAATATATGGTTTTCTTAAGTTGTATTGTTACTGTGCTCCTGTTGTTAACAAACTACCTCAAACTGAGTAATGTAATTAATAGGCATTTTGTTATGTTTAAGGATTCTGTAAGTCAGGAATTAGGGAAGGGCAGAGAGAATAGTTTGTTTCTGTTACACAACATTCAGGGCTCAACAGGAAATACTCAATGGCTGAGTGTGACTTGACATCTGGGGATTGGAATCATTTGGAGGATTGTTCACTTACAGGCTCTACACCACTGATGTGGAGGGCCATAATGACTTAGTCTACCAACTAGAGCACCTACTTGTGGCCTCTCCATGTAGATTAGAATTCTTGTCTTCACAGCATGGAGGATTTTCAGTAGTCAGACTTCTTATATGGCTTGGAGCTCCATACAGGAGTCTTTCAAGCACAAAGTGGAGGCTGCATCGTTTTCTGGTCAAGCCTCAGAAGTAAGAAGCTTCTTTGCTGGAACATTCTGTTGATTACCTGGGAATCAGAAGCCTACCTAGATTCAAGGGGGAGGGCATATAGACCTCCACCTCTGAATAGGAAGAGAATCAAATTTATATTGTAAGAAAATATGTCACATGGAAATTATCACTGCATCTATCTTTGGAAAATATAGTCTGTCATACAGTCTTTTCCATTTTAAAGAAACCACACATCTATCTCAGACATTTTGCCCATCTCAACATTTACAAGTATTTCTTATTTAATTTCACAGAAAAATTCAAGAAAAGCTGTTCTCTAAAGCCTATGAAATAAGATTGGTAACTGTATCAATTCTGCAAAAATTGATCTCAAAAAATTTGGTGACAGAGAGTGACCAAAGTAATTTAAATATATTGAATGTATTATAGGTACAGTCTTTTACACTGGAAATATACTTCCATTGTATTGAATAAGTAGCTCTGGGATAGGACTTGCCAGTATTTAGTTGAATAGCCTTTCTAGTGTCACTTGGACCTTTTTGAAAGTGCAGAATCTTAGGCCTCACTCCTAACATGCTGATTGGAATCTCTAGTTGAGTAAGATCCCCAGGTGATTGATAAGTACTGTAAAATTTGGGCAGCTCTGGATTAAATTCTGTAATTCTGATTATCCAAATGTGAGAACCTTATATTTTTAAATACAATATTCTTCAGAATGTAGTTGGCTAGGTCCATCTACAGCAGAATCATTAACTGAAAGCACAAGAAGTTGAAGCCCTGGAATTTATATTTTATTAGACTGCCTCCCTCCAAGAGATTCTTAAGCCAAATGAGGCTTGAAAAGCATTTCTCTAAAGCAGTGGGAAGTATTACATCACTGTAAGCATTAGTCTTAGTGTGAATGTCATACCTGCAGCCTTAATATCACCTGGTGCTGTCCTGGAGCATTATGGAGTGGTGATTGATCCTTCAGATGTAAGCCTAGTTAAAAGAAAGTCTTGTCATTGTGGGTGTATCTTTGAAGGGGATATTGGGACCCTGATCCCTTCCTCTCACTCTTTTTGCTTACCTGCCACACCACAAGGTAAGCAGGTTTGCTCTACTATGAGTTCTTTGCTGTGATATTCTGCCTCCCCACCAGCATGAAAACAAAAGGAATCAACCATAGACTGAAACCTCTGAAACTACGGGCCAAAATGAATCTTTGAGATTTTTATCACAGGTATTTTATCTCAGCTACAGAAAGCTGACAAACAGACCTGGGAACTTCAAAATGTATGGTTCTGGGTGCTACTCCAGAACAGTTTAATCAGAAAATGTAGGGCTGGGGCCTGATGTATACCTTTTCTGATTCATACCAAGGTGATAGCAGAGCTGTGTTAATTTTTAGGCAATGTGCTAGAAGTAGTGTAGTTATTAGCTTATCAAATGGGTTAGTTCTGTTGCTGACACTAAAGAACTTAAATTTTCCAAATCTTGTTAATTACTTCAGTTAAAATTATGTTAATTTTTTTTTTATGTTAGCTAGGCATAGCTACTCCCAGCTATTCAGGAATCTGAGGGAAAAGGATTCTAAGATTGAGGCCAGCCTGGGCAACTTAGTGAAACCCTGTCTCAAAATAAAATAAAAAAACACTGAGGTTGTAGCTCTGCTCCCTCTGGGTTCAACCTCCAGTACCATCACCGCCAAAAACTTGTATCTTCTTAGTGTTTTTATAGGAAAACACTTTATTGTCACGTTCACATTTCTGCAAAATAATTTTATTTAAATTTTAAGTATCCTCATTTTTCCAATTCATGCTCCAACAGCATAGAATATCTCATTCAACCCATTTCTACTATGCCATTTTACCATTATGGGTGAGTAAAAAGTATAGTAGCTCTTTTAAATCATAAACAAATGATTGGTAGCTCACTTGTACCTGTTGTCTTCCAACTGCTTAGTTGTCAGCCTGTCTGACAGCCTGAATTGATGCATTGTTAATGAAAAGGAACACCTGGGAAGAACAGAGTATCAAACGCTTGCCCCATGAGTGGAAACAGCTGTGGTCTACAGCCTGCCAACAAAAGGTCAAGAAGTGTAAGCAAGCTCTGCAGAGAGGAAAAAGTAAAAACAGAAAAAAACCTTATGCTTCTCAAAGTAAGCTAACCCTATTATATGTGAGAGAATTGTCTATAAAAGGATCTGAAAGGATGTCTCTGGCGATTGGGTTTAGAAAGAAGTGAAACACTGAAGAAAACAAAATGTTTTGCAAATAAGAAGTACTTACATATTTCCTATCCATATGTAGCTGTGACATCATGATACATATGCTGTATCATATTCAAAGTTTTATAGAGCTCTTACTGTTGTGTATTAGCATATAAACAGCTACAAGCTTTGCTTTGTTGAATTATGTGTCTGATAGTACTGTATTCAGTTCTGAAGGATATACTTATGAGGAAATACATTATCTGGAAATTTGGTAGAAAACTGAATGTGCAACAGTATGAAGTGGGCTAAATATGGCTGTAAAATTGAAAGGGAATATATATCCAAGTTATAAATGTGGACGTATGTGCTTTGACAAAAAACTGGAAGGAAATATGGCTAGATGTTAATAATAGTTATGTCTGGGTGGGAACATTATTTTTAATCTTCCTGTCTTTATGGTTCTCCGTGTTACAGTAAAAATGTATGACTAAGTATATTTTTATAATATAAAAGATGACAGTATTATTTGATGAAAAAGGTAAGTAAAATGTAGACATGTCATCATAATTAAATGACTTGCTTGTGTAGTGTGGGCTTGGGCTAGCAGAATTGGTATCACCTGGGATGTTAGAAATGCACTCAAGACCTATTGAATCAAAATTCCCTTGGTGATGTTTACGCACAGAAATTTTTTGGAGGTGCACTTAGGTAGAGTATTATTCTTAGAAAGAGAATCATCCATACTAAATACGTTAAATTCCTATATCAGGTGTAACATTCAACAAATTTCAGCATGGTCAAATTGATATGAAATTAGAATTTTCAAATATGGACAATGCATTTAATTCAAATGTTACCTATACATTGTTATGCATAGGTAAAGGAAATTAAGTCTATGTGCTGGAGAAAACTTATTGAGGCAAAATGAGACCAAGTGCAGATTACAGTATTTCTTATTCAGTTTTCTTTCTCGTTAACCTCACTCTGGATTACAGAGGTGTCTCACTTGGAAATAAAGTTTGCTGGCAACCAAAAATGATAGTGGATGTTTAAAACTGGCAAAAGTTTCCATGGTGGTATCCTTTCTAAAGTTGCAGGAAAAATAGATCCATTAAAGCTTGGATTGTAATTATTACAGCTAGTGGGTTTTCTTAAACCACAGCCATCGAAAAATCATTTGTGATTGCTAGTATACCTATTATCAAAGTGTGAACCACAGGAAAGCCTAGATTCCTGTTTTTTCACATGTCTAATGCTTATATTCTTTCCTTCTTTATGCCCTTCTATAAATTGTTATAAATACAATGTTCATATTTTATCCAAATTACATTTTTCATTAAGTACTTCATATATTACTAATAATAGGCATAATACACATGGTATTTTAAAAAGCCCAATTAACAGCTGAATTAAAAATTTGCCTAGGTTGTTAAAGAAAGTATATTGATATTTCTTTTTTTCTTACATAATGACTTGTACCACATGTACCACTTCCTCTCTCCCATCTCCGTGTGTGTGTCTGTGTGTGTGTGTGTGTGTGTGTGTGTGTGTGTGACAGAGAGAGAAGGAAAGAAACATAATATGTAGTTTTTCTAATTTAATGTGCATGGGAGACACCTGGGAACCTTGTAAAAAATATAGATTTTGAATATTTACTTAGTGAGGTTTGAATAAAAAGAGGCAAAGTGTCTTAGAGTCCTAGTCTTGAGAGACAAAAAATAAAGCCTTTGAATAAATTAACCTTAAATCTCATCTGTATGGGGCTAAAAACTGTGAGCACTTAAAAAAATGAAACCTTTGTAAGCCACCTGATACCTGGAGAAATTCAATAAACAGTACTCATTGTATTATTGCTATTAAGTTGATGGTCTAGCATGTACAATACATTGAGGGAAAAGAAGTGTTAAATGAAATAGCTAATGTGAAATCTCAAGCTTGCTTATTCCTGCTCTTTTCAACTCCTTTGACAGCAAGGATTTCCCTCTGTGTAGGAACTGACAGAGAACAATGGGATGCTAATATCATTTCAGCACTCCCAACTTCAGTCCAGAAAAACTTGCTGGGATTGTACCACCAGCAGTTTTCCTTATCATTTTTTTTTTCTCCTCTTGGCAAGGGATAGTAGTACCTATGCTTTTGTACTTAACTGTCTTCTCATTTTATTGCTTATGACCTCACATCCTTTAAAAATTTTTTATAAGAATTAAAATTCTCCCTCCAGCTGTTACTCAGAGCTGCCTTGCAGTTCTAACAATGCTCCAGTTCTAATTGGACATAATCCCATAAAGGCCCTTGAGTTTATCCCAGCCCTTGGAAAGACAACAGGGTTGTTTTAGAGTTGCCCATAAAAATATTGGAATAAATTTTGAAAGATTTTTTTAGCCAAATATTTCAAGATGTAGTTGCAGGTAGAGGTCCTTATACAAAATCCCCTGCACATACAAAAAATAATTCCCTCAGGCACCTTCTGTTGATACTATTATACTAGAATGACACACTCAGTAGATGGGAAAGATTGGAAAGACAATTTCTGCCTGGAGTGTACCTGGTTTGTTTTGAAGTAGTCCTATTTCCTTGGATATGTTTTGTAAAATACCGGGTTAGTCCACAAAGGTCTTCACACATCAAGATATTCTGAGTTACAACTGTACATTTTTCTTAGTTTCTGTTGAATTTCTGATTTCTACACTGATATTTTGACTCTCATTCTCAGCATTCTCAGTGGATGGTTCTAAAACCTCATCAGCTGGGTATTCATTAGCTCCAGAATGGCAAGTTGCCTTACAATTTTCTTAGCTTTAAAAAAAAGTATTCCTTTAAGTTATGTTAAAAGTTTTCTTATATTGATACTACAGTATTTTCTGGCAATAAGTCATAAGTTTCATTTTTAATTTTCCATAGTTGCTTGTTCCTATAATTTAGTTTCATTTTGTTTCTCAATGATTTACTGACATGACGTTATAGTCAATGTATGATTATTATAGTATATCCATGCAAAATTTAAAAAGGCTTAATAATCATTGTAAACATCACCAATATTAATCAATATTAATCCAATTGCTATTGTCTTATTGCTGACCATGAATATTATTAATAGACTATTACCGTTAATAATAATTGCAAGATGCCTTAATGTTAAATATTCAATTTGAATATATTTTAATCACATTTTAAATTAGTTACTCTTTTCTAAACATTGTCTCAAGTATTAACAATTTTATTCCAATAGAAATCTCATTATTTGTTTTGATCAATAAAAATTTAATGAACATCTGCATGTTCATGTAAAATCCAGAACTAAGCTGGGCAGAGTGGTGCATGCCTGTAATCCCAGCACCAAGAGAAGCTAATTGCAAGTTTCAGTTTTGCATGGGCAATTTAGCAAGACCTTGTCTCAAAATAAAATTTTTAAAAAGGGCTGGGATCTGGGCATGGTAGCACATGCCCATAAACCTAGAACTCAATAGGTTGAGGCAGGAGGAGCCTGGTGACAGTGAGTTTGAGACCACCCTGGGCTATATAGTCAGTTCAAGGGCAGCCTGAACTATATAGCGAAACCCTGTCACAAACATGGGCTGAGGTGCACTGCGCACAAGTCATAACACATGGAAACAAGAACAGCACCAGATAAATCAGGCTTTTGGAATTTAATGGATATACACCTCTGCCCACGTGCCTCCCAGTGAGTCTGTAGGTGTGACTGAGAGGAATGATTGACAGACAGGGCACTGAGTCATCTTAGGGGTGCCCAACATACATATTTGTCCCAGAATTCACTATGATCTTAATTATATGCATGACATGTAGTACATACTTATGAAGTAATGAGATTTGAGTAGGTTGAGGGTGACTGAAGGTCAGGCTAGGAGATCCAACATACATGTGCTTTCGCCTATAGCATCAGAAATGTTTTGAATTTTTTAAATTTTATTTTCTACCTCTCATAGGACAATGGGAAGAGGAATACCTAGAGTGTGCTGTTTAAAATTAAATGCATGGAAGGGAGTGACTCCCTCAGCTCCATTTTATCTAACTATACTAATTCCTTGACATATAGTTTTAGATCCCCTCCATTTATTTATTTTTGCTGTATTTGGTCCTAAGGGTTGAACCTAGGGGCAAAATCATGGTTTTAATTTTTTTATTCTCCTGAATTCTGGCCTTGAAACATTCATAAAGTGTTGAATAGTAATACAATATTATATACATTAAATATCTAATAAGTAATACAAGTTATGGGAATTACAGGAATTTGGAGAAGAGAATATTAACTAAGGTTTAGGTGATTGGGCAGGCAGGGTTTGGTGGATGAAATCATATATTACTTGTATGAGGTCTTAGATACATGAAAAAGATGGGAAAGGGAGTATAAAAGTTGCATTGTATGTGGTAATTCCAGGAACCACATTCAAAACATCAGTTTAGTTCAATTACATGTCAAGTACAGGCATTGATTATTACACTGAAATTCATTTAAAATATCTGTAAATGTGTGCAACCATGGCTTTGATCCTCAGCACTGAAAAAACAAAAATAAAATAAAATAAAATAAAATAAGTAAAATAAAAATACCTGAACCAACTCGTGTTCCATAATCTCCCTAATAAACTATGGCCAGTTTTTGTGCATTTCCTCTCACTGTGTCAGAATAGATGGAAGATCTAAATGTTAAAATAGCAACAATCTGCTGGAAGATGAAGTAGGTAAAACTCTTAAAGACACAGGAGTAGGCAAGGACTTTTCCATTTCCATGTAAAGAAAGTGGCATATATATTTGACTACCGCAGTCTCAAAAGCACATCATGAAAGTTTTAGATGTATTATTTTGAGTGAATTGATCTGTCATATGATTTTCCAAGGAGAGGCTGCTCCTGTTGTAAACTAGGTACTTCTAAAGCAGGAGTTTTTTCTGATTAAAAAACACAATTAGAGTTGCTTTTTGTATCAGTGGGGTCCCATCAATCTAAAACTCAAGCACATATAACACTTTCTGAGAAACCCTCACTAATTCCTGCAGGCTAGAGGTGAAAGTAAGGAAAGAATGGAGAACATGTGGGCAGGGTGAATAAGGATACATTCATGTACTTATAAGACACAACTAGACATATTTGTGGGTGGAGTATATGGATTGTACTAGGATAGTAGGTACTCAAAAGATAACTTTGTTGTATGCACTGTCTTGGTGTACTATCCTTATGATATATGTTGCATAATCTGTGTAGTGGTGTATGGGAGTAGTAATGCTTAGGTTAGTTTTATGTGCTTGGGTCAGAAAATGGCTGCTAGTGTTAGGATGGGTAAACTATTTGAATATAAAACTATAAAGAAGCTTCTCAAAAGAGCAAAGTGAACAATACTGATATTGTAGTGAAACTTCCCACTATAAGTCTCTGTATAGCTTGCATACATTTATTCCTTTATTCATTATTCATCAAACAATAACGGACCATCTATTGTATACCACCACCATAGTAGAACCTGGGGATAGTGAACAAAGATGAGTAAGTCCCTCTTTTTGAGGTCTTCACTTAATAGTCTAGTCAGAGAGATGGACAGTAATGAAATAATCATAAACACAAATATGTGTTGACATTAACTGTTACAGAGGAAAAACTCAGGGTGCTGTGAGAGAATAGAATGGTACATCATGTCCTTCTGTATGTCTCGGTGTGTTCTCTGATATACCCAGGAGCACCAGCCAGTAACTGCCACAGGACTCACCTTTAATATGTTGTTTCTTCCTTTGGGCCCTCACAAGATTCAAGTAATGCATAATTTATGACACTAACGAATGTCAGTGCGTTTAGCTATTAACACAGTTGTCTCCTCAAATAACATGTGAGCTTTTGGAGAGAAGAAACTTATTAATCCATCGCTTTACCTCTAGACCAGTGCTTGGGACATAGTAAGAGTTCACTAAATATTAGCTGAATGACTAAATAAATCTTACTGCAATGTAATACAAGTTCAAATTATATCTTGCATTAATATTTTTCAGCAATAATGCAAGACCACAAGACCTCTTGACTTTAATTATTCTCTAACGTTCCTGCATATCAGATGGCAATATTTTATTATAGAACAAAACTTTGTATATTGTATGCTTTTTGATTATATAATCATTTTCAAAGTATTCATTTCAAATTCAATTAAAGATCTATAAATCAAGTTTTTTGAAAAAAGATTATCTAGAAAATAAGCAAATTTGGTAGGAGAATCAAGTCCTATTAATTTCTGATTTGGGAGCAAAGTTTTAAAATGCTAAATAATCCCAAAGTGCCTTTAATGAATATTTTAAGCAGCTTATGATGTTGCTAAATTTACACTTGATTGAGAAAATGGTGAGGGATTTAGAAATTCTGCATAATTACTACCTTTTCTTTTAGAGGTAGGGAGGATAATTGCTTTTAATATGTACCCACTTTATTTCTTCATAAGTCCTTTTGCTTTGCAGTTTTACTATTAACTCTTCTACTAAAACCCACCCTAGAAGTCAAAATATGTCTGCATACATTCAGCATATTTTACACAAGTCCCAGAATTAGATAGGGATATTACAGCCAGCATTTGTTTTTTGTTTTTGTTTTTTTGGTACCAGGGATTGAACTTGGGACCTTATGCTTGTGAAGCAGGCGGTGGAACCACTGAGCTAAATCCCTGGCCCTCTAGATAGGGATATTACAGAAGCAAAACTGTGAAAAGAATTTAGTAAAGTGATTTTTTTCTGGTTGGCCTGCCATAATAAGTATGGATAATTCCAGAGATGATTATAGTTGAATAACTATGCTGAAAGATAATTCTGAATACAATCATGATGCAGCCTTTGAGACACTCCTGACTGTCATGGTGGAGAGCTCAATTCATTAGCCAGTTTAAATTCCATCAAGGAAAGGCTCCCACAAAAGTGATATTCTCCTTAATGAGCTATTAATTGTTTACAAGCAGACTGAAGTTGCCTAATAATACTTCTTCTCATTTTACTAATGTATTCCTGGCCTTACTGCTATGATGGCCTCAGGCAAACTGTCATAAAAATGCAGGTGTGCTTAGCAGGTATAATAAAAGTGCATATGTGCATAGCAGGTTTGTCAGTTTGATCTGATCAAGTCAGCTTAAGAGAAATTCACATTTCTATAAATTAAGAAATGAATCACCAGCACTCTGATTCTCTGATTGCCTTGTCTTCATCATTTCTCCCCAGGCCCAGGCTGACTAGGCTATTTTACAGGAGTTGAAGATGAATCATTACTGCATATTACTTTTTCTCACAGATAATATCATTTTATCTTATGCACAAATATACTGAAAAGTGACATTGTTGTATTGATATTTTGTGTTAGGCTATGGAGAGCACTGGCTGGGGTGAATATATAATTTAGGATAAGAGTTTGCATTTTGGACTTAGGAAAGTTAGACAAGAAGGTAGAAAGGGCGATTTTTTAAAAAGGCATTTAGAAAATGAAGAGAAAGACATGTTAAGAGTGTACTTGCTAGACAAGCAAGACATTATTTTCTTTTTTTTTTTTGGTACCGGGAATCAAACTCAGGACCTTGCACTTATCAGGCAGGCGCAGCACCACTGAGCTAAATCCCCAGTCCAGGATATTATTGCTGTACATCAGAAAATACTCAGGACTCATAGATTGTTTTTACACTGACCTATTCATTTGGCACTGAGAAGAAGTTCTTTAACAGTGCTAAAACTATTGATCCAAGGTTTTTCAATTCCTGCCCATAGTTACAAACTTGCTGGTAATTTTCATTAACAAAGGAACCTAGGGATGTTCTGGGACATGTAATTGGCTTCTTGACAAAGCTAAAAAGATAGGGCAGCCATTTCTTCCATTAAAATGAGTATGAGAAAAATATATATTACAGATGTGTGTGTGTGCATGTGTGTGTGTGTGCGCTTTCCTTCAGTAGTGGTCACTGAATGCAGGTGTCATAGGAGTGTAAATATTTGGAAATTTACTGAGAATGCAAGTTTCATTTTATCATGCAGAATGAGTTGAGGATAATATTGCAGTTTGATATATTCAGGAAAATAAAAACCCAGTCAACTAGGTAGAGTTTCTTCTGTCAAGAAGCTATATATATTGTTATAGGTACCTGTCATTTTAAAAATGGAATTATCAATACAAAAATGGCTTATTGCACTTAGCAAAGTATGCAAATGCCACTGTAGTTCTCTGTCATTGTTAAATAACTGTACTCCTTCTTAAGGCACTTGATGGCATCTGTTAAAATTCGAGTTTTCTAGATCAAAGCTAGAAACACATTTTTGCTAGTGTATCAGCAAAATGTCAATCTCACCCTATTTTAAATGCCAGATACAAGAAATATCCCAGTATTTTCTAAACATAATTAAATCTGATCCCGAGGTCCCCCTTGACGGCTACCATTAGGAAGATTTCATATTATTTATTATTGGATCTCCCTTTCAAACCTGTTTAGGGTTGTAATCCAGAATTTCAAACGTCCCCATCAATGTGCTTATTACTCAGGCCTTCAATTTCCACTGGTGGTGATGGGTGTGAAGACAGTACTGCTTCACCACTGATAGACTTTGGGACAGAGTTTGGGGCTAGCTCATGTGTTCTCTAGATAGATTTCCATCACTTTACCAACATGCAGGGCTTAAAAGCCTGTGTTCCAACTATCTGATGATCACACACAAATAAACCACAATCACCTATCTATTATTTCATGCTTTATTTATCTATTGAGTTTTTCATACAAGAGAAACCATGCGATATTTAAGCCTGTGTATCTGAGTTCACTTAACATGGTCTCAAGGTGCATCCATTTTCATACAACTGATTCAAGTTTATCTTTCTTTCTGGTAGACTAGTACTCCATTGTGTTTAAATTACCACATTTTCTTCATCCATTCATCTTCGGTGGACATATAGGCTATCTCCAAGAGTTAATTATTATGAATGGAGCAACTATAAATATGGGTATGCATGCATTGTTGTGGTTTGATATATTTAACTCTTTGGGGAAGATACCTAGAAGGGAAATAGCTGAGTCAAATGGAATTTTTAGTTGTTTTTTGAGGAATCTTAAAAAAAATAAAACTGATTTCCATAGTAGTTGTATCAGTTTACAATCGCCCCAACAATGAAGAAGTGTTCCTTTCTCCCTGTATTCTCACCAGCTTTTCTCATTGGTTGATTTAAGATGATAGCCATTTTTTTCTGGAGTAAGATGGAATTTTTTTGTTGTTTTAAATTGCATTTTCGAACAGCTAGTGATTGGGGGGGGGGGGGGCTGCCAGACTACCTGAGTGAAGGTATAGTGGAGGATGAAAGAATAAGACAGACAAAGAGAAACTGTTTTTATGGAAAGCCAGGAATTGATCATAGTTCTTCCTGGCTAAGACTACGAGCCTTAGACTTGTCAGTATTTATTGATTACACAACATAACAGGGGGCATAAAGGCAGATGTAGGGAAAAGTGGACCAAGGCCCTGATGAGAGCCAGACTTGCAAAAATGGACGAATGATGCATTCCTGTGAAGGCCAGGTCACAATTAATGAGCCACTTGCATTATCTTTAGCTAATATTTGATCTGGGAGGAAGCCTGCATAAGAGTCATAAATTTCCAGCTGCAGGATCATCTTGCTACCAGAGATGTTACAATCTCACTGATTATTGAAATCTCAATTGTGACTGTGGGCATAGGGAGTTCTGTTTCCACATGCCAGCCCAAGGCTCATTTAGCAAGTCACAGAGGCCTAGGAGAGCCACATAATTTTAATCAGTAGCCAATTCATAAGCCAATTTAAAAATATTTTGTAGCCTTCCCAGCATGGTTTCAAAGCTGGTCTCCTGCAAGTGATGTTGAACATTTTTTCATGTATTTATTGGTCATTTGTATTTATTCATCTGAGAAGTGTGTATTCATTTCATATGCCTAATTTTTAGTCATAATAGGTTTTGTATGGTATGTGCATATATTTCTAATTTTTTGTTTCCATATTTTCTTCCCTCTTCAGCAACATGATTGGGTGTATATTTCTTTTTCTTTTTTAGGTACCAGGGAACGAGCTCAGGACCTTGTGCTTACAAGGCAGGTATGGTGCCACTGAGCTATATCCCTGGCCCTTATTTATTTTTCTTATACACCCAGCACCTAGTACACCACCTAAAACATACAAAATGCTGAATAAATGTTTATTAAAGAATTTTTAATGAATTATAAAATACATGCACCAGGTACACTATATGTTATTCAGTAGATTCTCTGCTCTTTTAGGGAGGGTTGGATCTTATGCTGTTTAATTTTCACCCTAGAACTTAATGTAATACCTAATGAATTGAAGATGATCAAAGAAAATGAGCTCAGTGCTGTGATGCATGCCTGTAACCTCAAGAGGCTGGGGCAAGAGAATTGCTGTGATTTTGAGGTCAGCCAAGGCTACATACTGAGTTTGAGGCTGGCCTGAAATACATAGCAAGACCCTGTCTTAAAACAACAACATCAAAAAAAGGAAAGGTGGTCTAGTCCTAATTCTAATACTGATTTGCTCTTTAGCATTATAAGTCATTTCCTTAACATGTAGCAATTAAGTGTGGGAGGCATTTTAGTACTTTTTAAAATCTTCCATGTGTTAAAAACAGGAGAAACTCTCCAGATTTTGTATAGTCTGCTATATTGTGGACTATGGAGGACAATCTTAGCAGTATTTTGAAGATAAGGAAAATGTAGGTAATAAACTTATAGCACCCTGTGACTTTTTTTTTTATTAAATTCTTTTATTGGTACATTGTAGGTATACAACACAATTACATTTCTCATTGGGAATTGTACCTTTACATAATGCATCTTGGTTCTTATTTTTTCCCCATTCCTAGCCCTCCCTTCACCCCCTACACCCTTGCCTATTTACAAAGACTTTATTTCCATTTTGTCCATTTCTCATCTATTTTCCTTTCTCTTCTTTCCTTTCCCCTGCCCCTTCCACTACCCCTACCCCTTTGGACCTTTTCTTCCTAATTTACATTATCAATTATTCATTCTAATCATTGGTACATTTTAGGTATACAATATAATGACATTCATCATTGGAAATTTGCACCTTTACATAGTCTCTCTTGGTTCTTATTTTTCACCCTTGCCCAGCCCTCCCTTCAATCCCTCCATTCCTCCCTATTTACAAAGACTTTGTTCTTATTTTTCCATTTTCTCATATTAATCCCATTCCCTTCTATCCTTTCCCCTAGCCCTCCCACTTCCTTCAACTTTAGCCCTTTTCTTCCTATTTCACATTACCTATTATACATTTAGTCCTTATTTACACTTTCAGTTTCTCATACCAGAGAAACTATTCGGTATTTACACATGTGTGTCCTATTTATTTCACTTAAGAGTATTGCCTCAATGTGCATCCACTTAGCTATAAATGTCTCTAATTTCTCATTTTTTATGGCTGAGTAGTACTCCATTTTAGAAAAAAACCACATTTTCTTTATCCAGTCTCCAGTTGATGGTTATTTGGGCTGTTTTCAAGTTTTAGCTATTAAAAATTGCGCTGCTATGAACATGGGCGCACATATATCACTGTGGTATGATTCTTTTAATTCTTTGGGGAAGATCCCCAGCAGTGGAATAGCGGGGTCAAATGGGACTTCCAGTCCTAGTTCTTTGAGGTATCTCCATACTGATTTTCACAGTGGTTGGACCAGTCTACACTCCCACCAGCAGTGGAGCAGGGTTCCTCTTTCCCAACAGCCCCGCCAGCATTTCTTAGTGGTTGATTTCATGATACCAGCCATTCTTTCTGGAGTGAAGTGGAATCTCAGCTTGTTTTCATTTACATCTCTCGAATGACCAGTGATGTTGAACATTTTTTCATATATTTATTTGCTATTTCTACTTCTTTGTCTGAGAAATGTCTGTTCATTTCAGATGCCTATTTTTGGATTGGGTCTTTAAATTTGGGAGGTCTGATCTTTTTAAGTTCTTTATAGATTCAAGATAGTAGACCTTTGTCTGAGGAAGAGCAGGTGAAGATTTTTTCCCACATTGTGGGTTGTCTCTTCACATTGCTGGTGGTTTCTCTTGCTGTGCAGAAGCCTTTTAATAAGATGAGATCCCATTTGTTGATTGTTTGTGCTAGTTCCTGGGCAACTGAGGTTGTGTTCATAAAATCTTTTCCTACACCCATGTCTTCAAGGGTTCTACCTAACCTCTGTTCCAACTGGTTCAGAGTTTCTATTTTAATATTTAGATCTTTAATCCATTTTGATTTTAGTTTAGTGCATGGTGAGAGATATAGGCCTAGTTTTAATCTTTGGGAAGTTGAAGCCCAATTTTTCCAGCACCATTTATTAAAGAGGCTATCTTTCCTCCAGTGAGGGTGTTTGGCTCCTTTGTCAAAGATGAGATGGCTGAGTTTGTCTGGAGTTGTTTCTGCATCTAATAATCTGTTCCACTGGTCCTCAAGTCTGTTTCTTTGCAAGTACCATGCTGTTTTTATCACGGTAGCTTTGTAGTATAGTTGCAGGTTGAGGATTGTGATACCCCCTGCCATGTCTCTGTTACCTAGAATTGCTTTTGCTATTCTGGGTTTCTTCTTGCTCCAAATGAATTTTTGGATTGTTTTCTCACAGTCTATGAAGTATGCTGCTAGGATCTCAATTGGAATTGCATTAAATCTATATAGCAGTTTTGGAAGTATGGCCATTTTCACTATATTAATCCTTCCTATCCAGGAGTAGGGGATGTCTGTCCATTTTCAGATATCATCTTCAATCTCTCTTTTCAGAGTGCCATAGTTTTCAGAGAAGAGGGCTTTGATGTCTTTCTTTAGGATGATTCCTAGGTATTTCAGTTTTTTGGATGCTATTGTGAAAGGAATTATTTGCCCTATTTCTCTCTCAGTGAGTCTGTCATTGGTGTAGAGGAAAGCTATTGATTTTTGTGTGTTGACCTTGTAACCAGCTACTTGAATGAATTTGGTTATTAAGTCTAGAAAACATTTGGTAGAGTTCTTGGGATCTTCTATATAGAGTATCATGTCATCTGCAACTAATGATAATTTGACTTCTTCATTACCTATCTTTATTCCTTTTATTTATTTCTCTTGTCTAATTGCCATGCCTAATGTTTCCAGAACTATATTGAATAAGAGTGGTGATAGTGCACATCCTTGTCTTGTTCCTGATTTTAGTGTGAAGGATTTCAGTTTTTGAGCATTTAGTATGATATTGGCTGTTGGTTTTTCATAGATGGCTTCTATCAGTTTGAGGTAGAGACCATCTCTTCCAATTTTTTCTAGGGTTTTTATCATAAATGCATATTGGATTTTGTCAAATGCTTTTTCTGTATCTATGGAGATAATCATATGGTTTTTGTCCTTGGCCCTATTGATATAGTGCATTACATTGATTGATTTTCGTATATTGAACCATCCCTGCATCCCTGAGATGAATCCCACTTGATCAGAGTGTATGATCTTCTTGATGATCTTCTGCACTCTGTTTGCCATTATCTTATTAAGGATTTTTGCATCTATTTTCATTAGTGGGATTGGTCTATAGTTCTCTTTTTCAGTTGGGTCTTTCTCTGCTTTGGGGATCAAGGTGATGCTTGCTTCCAGGAATGAATTTGGGAGTACTGCATCCCTTTCAATTTCCTTGAAGAGTTTAAACAGTAGTGGCAGCAGTTCCTCTCTCAATGTCTTCTAGAATTCAGAAGTGAAGCCATCAGGGCCCGGGCTTTTCTTAGTTGATAGGTTTTTAATTACATTTTCAATTTCATTGGTTGATATTGGGTTGTTCGGAAATTTTTGGTCTTCTTCGTTCAACTTTGGTAATTCATATGTGTCTAGGAATCTGTCCATTTCTTCTGTGTTGTCCATCTTATTGGCGTATAGGTTCTGGAAGTAGTTATTGATGATCCTCTGGATTTCTGCTGGGTCTGTTGTAATTCACCCTTTTCATTCCTAATTGCATGGATTTGGGCCTTTTCTTTCCTTTTTCTGACAAGGTTGGTAAAGGTTTGTCAATTTCGTTGACTCTTTTGAAGAACCAACTCTTGGCTTCATTGATTTTTTGTATCATTCTCTTAGTCTCCATTGCATTGATTTCTCCTCTGATCTTTATAATTTCCTCCCTTGTATGAGCTTTGTGGTTGTCCTGCTCTTCTTTTCTAGAAGCTTGACATTCAGCAACAGGTTGTTTAATTGGGGTCTCTCTGATTTCCTAATATGCGTATTCACTGCTATGAATTTCCCTCGTAAGACTGCTTTCATTGTGTCCCATAGATTCCGATATGTTGTATTGTCATTGTCATTTAATAGAAAAAACTGTCAGATTTCTTGTTTAATTTCCTCTGTGAACCATTGGTTATTCAGAAGTGTGTTGTTCAATTTCCACTTGTTTATGAAATTTTTCCATTTTCTTTTGCTATGGATCTCCAATTTCATCACACTATGGTCTGATAATATACAGGGGCTAACTTCAATTCCTTTGCACTTACTTAAACATGTTCTTTGAGCAAGTATGTGGTCTATTTTGGAGAAAGACTCATGTGCAGCTGAGAAGAATGTATATTCTGATTTTGTGGGGTGGAAGACTCTGTAAACATCTGTTAAGTTCATTTGTTTAAGAGTTCGATTGAGTTCTAGTATTTCATTACTTATTTTTAGTCTAGTTCATCTATCTATTTGTGACAGTGGGGTGTTGAGGTCCCCCACTACAATTGTATTAGTGCATATATGACTTTTCATGTCCGTTAGTATTTGTTTTATATAGTTGGGTGCACTAGTGTTTGGTGCATAGATATTTATGATTGTCATCTCTTCCTCTTGGATTCTTCCCTTTACAAGGATGTAGTGTCCTTCTCCATCTCCCTTAATCAGTGTTGGTTTGAAATGTACTTGATCTGCTAAGAGGCTAGCTGCTCCTTCTTTTTTTCATGTTCCTGTTGCATGGAGTACTGTTTTCCACACTTTCACTTTCAGTCTATGAGTTTCCTTTTGAATTAAGTGTTTTTCTTGTATGCAGCATATTGTTGGATTTTGCTTCTTGACCCATTCTGCCAGTCTATTTCTTTTGATTGGTGAATTGAGACCATTAACATTGATGGTTATAACTGAAACGTATTGACTTGTCATTGCCATGACTTTTTCTTTTTGTTGGGTTCTCCCCCTTTACATTTAATTTCTTGTCATGCCAGATGGATTCATTCTGCTTTGCTTCCTGGGGTTGTGATCCTCTATGTCTGTTCCTAGGATATTGTGTAAAATTCTTTGGAGTGCTGGTTTGGTATTCACAAAGTTCCTAAGGTGCTCTTTGTCATGAAAGTATCTTATTTCTCCATCCATTTTGAAAGATAGTTTTGCAGGGTACATCCATCTGGGTTGGAGGCTGTTTTCTTTTAGGGCTTGGAATATGTCACTCCAAGGTCTTCTTGCCTTGATGGTTTGTGTTGAGAAGTCTGCTGTGATTCTGATGGGCTTTCCTTTGTATGTGATTTGTTTCTTTTCTCTGACTGTTTGGAGAACTTTGTTCTTCTGTTGTGTTTCTGGAGTGTTAACAATTATATGGCTATGTGTATATTTTTTTTTTTGATCAAGGCTATTTGGAGTCCTGTATGCCTCACTTATCTGTATGTCAAGCTCTTTTCCCCTGCTTGGGAAGTTTTCTGCCATTATTTCTGTGAATAGTTTTTTTTTTTTTTTATGTCATCTGCACTCTCTCCTGTTTCTTCATTGACCACAATCAATCTTATGTTATTCTTCTTTGCATCATCTAGCAGCTGCTGGATTGATTTCTCATGTTCCCTTAAAATTTTGAAGCAATTTTTCTTTTCCTGGTCACTAATTGCAATCTTATCTTCTATATCTGAAATTCTGTCCTCACATTGGTTCATTCTGCTGTGTAGACTTTCAATGGAGTTTTTCATGTCCTGGAAATCTATTTGCATCTGTTTTATGGATTCCATTTGTTTCTTATGTTGGGATTCCATCATGTTCCTGAGCTCCTCTCTAGATTTATTAATCATGTCTTGCACTAGGGGCACAATTTCTCCTGTTATCTGAGAAATTATTTCTGATTTCATTTTTTCCAGATCCCCTTTTGTTGTCAGTTCAGTGGGTCCAGGTGTTTGAATTTCAGAGTGTTCCATCTCATTTCCCTTTGGGGTTGCTGTAGGTGATCTGGAAGTCTGGTTTTGAGACTTATTTACATGTTTTCTCATTTCGACTGGGGTAGGGGGCTGTTAGTGGCTGCACGGATTACCTCCTCTGAGCTGGGTGAGGTGGGACATGGGCCGGGAGCAGCAGTAGGGATGGTGACCCAAAAGCCCTTTCCTGTGGACTGGGAGCAGCGGGAGGGATGGTGGCCTGGAAGCCCCTTCCTCTGGACCAGGAGCAGTGGGTTGGTGGCTCAGAAGCCCCTACCTCTGGGCCGGGAGCAGTGGGAGGTATGGTGTCCCAAAAGCCCTTTCCTCTTGTCTGGGAACAGTGGGAGGGATGGTGACCAGGAAGCCCCTTCCTCTGGACCAGGAGCAGTGGGATGGCAGCTCAGAAGCTCCTACCTCTGTGCCGGGAGCAGCAGGACTCAGTACCTTGGTCTGGTGGTCTGGTGTCCTCTGCATCTTTGTAGTGTGGAACCAGATGGCTTCCTGTCTGCAGCAGGGTGATTCGGTGTCTTCCGTGCGACTCGTGACCTCGGTAGGGCGTGGGCAGTCCTGCCTGTCTGCAGCGGGGTGATTCAGCATCTTCTGATTGACTGGGGACCTCGGTAGGGCATGGGCAGACCTGCCTCCCTGTGACTTTTGATTAATTTCATATCATTGTTTGTTTAATGCACCTGTATGCAAGATACATGGCTTCTGTTTCACATATCATTAAAACAAAAGAGAACTCAGCCCTAATACTATGTTGAATGCATTTTAATAGTCGATGATTGAAATAACTTTCTGAAGTAGCTCTGAATCATGACGGATTTGAATAATTTCTCTCAAATTTGATTTTCAACCTATAGATTAGCATGTGCGCTCTTGCAAAGGCAACTCATACTTTATAGGAGCCACAGCATTGAGGCCTTGACCCCATTTCTAGTGTAGGGATTTCATGCAGCAACTTTGTCAGGCATGTTATCTAGAGGAAGCCACTCTATACCCTTGGCCATTGCATACTCTTTGACTGCTTGGGTAGACAGCTAAACATCTTACTAGCCTTTATGTAACAGAAAGAAAGAAAAGGGACAAGGTATGCATCATGGAATTCTTCTGTGTAAAGGGAACTGTTGATGTTTTAAACTCACATAGCAACAAGCTGAAGGAGAGCTAAAAATATACCAAAAAAATCCGGGCCTACATACCAAAAGAAGAGTTCTGTGTGCACACAATAAAGCATTCGATGTTGTGCTACTATTCATTCCAATATTTGCTTTATACAAAAGTAAAAGTCACATTGCAATCCTAATCAACTAAGAAGAGAGGATAGAAGGGAGCGAATGCTAAAAGGAATCATTATGTAAAACTAACTTCATAGAATAGGATAATGAACATTTATGCTATCTAGAGGCAGAACCCCTGGTGAGAACAAGACAGTGCTTAATGGATAGTGAACAAATAATGGGTAAAGAATATTGATTTAATATCATTTAGAAATATACCTCTGTATGCTGAGACTCTAAATATAATATACTGTTTACATGTTAGACAGAGAGTAAGAGATTTCTTTTGAATTGAATTTATGTTGCAAACCCCCAGAAGTATAATATTTCAATAATAAAAAACCAGTTTAGTATAGATAATATATTCATTTTCATTAATTATATTTAAGAAATTTTTTTAATATCTATATGGGAAAATGTTCAGTATTTTTCAAAGGCATCAAAAGAAGCCAATTAAATTTTATGTATCAAAGGGATCAAAAGAAGCCAGTTAAATTTTATCTCATTCCAATCAAAGAGCACATTTTCCTTTTTCCTCTAATTTCTTAGAAGTTACAGTAATAAAGTGTGCAATATGTGCTATTTCTATAAGTTATAATGCTTATACTGACCTTATAGTAGAACTAAATATTAGAATATGGAAATTCTCACTGAGGAGATTAAATACACTTTTGTTCTATGAGTATAACAAAAATATCAGAGTTTGAATCTTACTCTGACTTTGATATAATGATAATATTCAAACACAATATAAACTATCAATATTTTTCACCTTTATTTTTAGTTTCTTATTAGAAAAAAAGGAAATTAAAGTTAAAGCAGTCCTTTAGTAATGCATATTTATCCTGTAAACAGTTCTGGAATAAATTGCTCTTGATTCTAAAATGAGCAAGTGTATAGCTTTGAGTAAGTCCCTTCTGTCCTTGATTTCTTCCTGGTCCTAAGTTTGCTTTTCAAACACTAACATTTTAAAATTCTAAATGAATAGAAGATTAAGGCTCTGTTCTTGTGGCCTGGCTTAAAGGGGGATAGGAAAATCTCATATAGAAAGGTAAACCAGTAGTTTATCTGACTGAGGTGTTCCACATTAAAGCCAACTAATAGTTGTGTGGCCTTTATTCAGCCTCTGTCCTGTACAGGAAATGGTTCAGTCACAGTACGGTCCAGCAGATCCTTAACTTGCCACAGTCTGTTAAGTCCTCTCCTCAATGCCTAACTCTGAACTATGTTGCTGGATGTCCAGAGCTCTCCTTTTAGGGTTTGGGAAGGACTTTATAGCATTGTGGTGTCAGTGCTTAAAATATAAGAACAATTTTCTGTTCTAGTGGGGATAGATTCATGTCTTTAAAATAGTATTAAGGGTTTTTCACTGTACCTGACATAAAAGTACACACACTATATATTTTTCTAATATATTGCTTGTCTGAAATTATTTTTGAAGACATATAAACTACATATCAAGATGTAAAACAGAAATATAAAAATGTGAATCTTACCTGAAGACACATTATTTCTGGATGTGGTTTTAAAGCCTGGTGGTTCTCGACTGGAGAATTGCATTAATGCTTCTTTTAAAAACAAATTGTTTCCTGAGATTGCAATTAGAAACAACTTTATCAAGGAAATACTAAATATAACATTTAAAATGCATTTTCCTTAATACCTATTAACATATTTTCTTTAAAACATGATTTATTTGGTATAAGCAAACCAAAGAGTTTATAATGAGCAGAAACACAAAGTGAATTTAACAAATTCTTTCCAATGGTTATTGTAAGATAAAAGTAGGACAACTATAGTTAAGTCCACTCAGACTACAAAGATATTTATTACATTCATTGTGATTATTTGATACGTACTTTAAGTTTCTGATTTTAGCATTATATTTAGTCAATTAAGATAATTTATTCCAATCAAACAGCATAGTAAGAAACAAATATGATTTACTGACAGTGTGTTTGAAAGAAGTTGCTAAGATGAGAAGATATATTTTCTAGAGATTCTTTAGTTTGCAAGTTACTGGCTCTTATGATATAGATAGATGTCAACAAGGATAAATAGTAAATGGGATTGGGAGGGAGTATTCTTGGACAGAATTAAGGATAATCATTATGAAACCTATTTTTTTCTATTTCAAAATGATATTTGAACATCTTATTCACCTTATTTATAAATTAATAATATCCTAGGGAACATTTCATTAAATTCTCTTAGTGATTGTCAGTGATCTTTAAAATATTGTCAATTCCTTTTACTTTGTTTCCTGTGTAAGGAAAGAATGAGTTCCATAAAAAATGCATTGTTTTAAACATTGAAAGATATTTTAAAGTCCTGCTCATTAAGTATTACCAGTTGATATTCAGTTTAATCCAAGTGTAACACAGTTTTTTTCAGAGACTAGATAGTAGCTCAATTTACTGAGTAGAATTTAACAGTGCCATAACGAAGGTGCAGCAAGGACAGAATGTTACAAACTAATTAGCACAGATTTTTGACCAACATTCCACTTGTGCATCACTCATTGAAATAAACAGAAATATTGTAGCAACTTAATTTTCTCCTGCAGCTTTCAGATCTTAAAAATACTAAAGATCTTTTGCTTTGTTTTTGTTTTTGGAGACAGGGTCTCCCTATGTAGCCCAGTTTTGCCTCAAACTCACAGAGGTCCTCCTGCCTTGACCTACTGAGTGATGGAATTGCAGGTGTGTGACAATTGGCCTATAAGTGCAGCTTTCAGAGAATGGAAGAATCTGTGCATGACAAAATAATGTTTGATGGGCTTTTGTGTCTAGATTTTCCCTTTTGTATAAGGCCAGTCATATTCGGTTAGTACCCATCCTAATAACTTCACTTTAATTTGATCAGATGCAAGGATCTTTTTTCCACATAAGGTCACACTCAAAGGATTAGAGGGTGTGGTCTTCAACATCTTCAGTGTGTGTGTGTGTGTGTGTGTGTGTGTGTGTGTGTGATAATTCATAACAGATGAATAATTGAAATCTAAAACCAGAAGTCAAAACAAATATGAACAAAGGAGAACAGACATGATGTTGGTGACAGACTTATGTTAGTAGAACACAGATAACCAGAAGTTTCCAGGTAGTAAGATGAATTACTCTGATAACTACCATACTACATGTAAAAACTGCTTAAGTAGGTAGGAGCAGATAGCTACTGAATGTTTAGCAAGATGGGTGGGTTGCAAAAGGTTTAGTTAGCACCACATTCTGGGCAGGGTGAGAGTACGGAGTGTTCCATGAATGAATTTATTTTGCCTATTTTGAAAATACAAAGGACTGATGAGAATATATAGTGAATGTGTAACTTTTAAAAATTTATTACAATAAATGATATTGCCATTAGTCCTCCTAAAAATACCCCCTCTTGCTTTGAACACACTTACTCCATTATTATTGCCACTTTCTGAAGTAGTTCTGGAAGTTGTCTTTTGTGAGTGTCTTTATGAGATGTTATCAAAAATATAGTGAATGCTGCTGGGGAGTACCTTTCAACAAAAAGACAGCTCATAAACATATTATGGTGTGTCCTCATCCACCTTACTCACTGGATCTGGCACCACCACTTCTGGATCTTCCCCAATGTCAAAATGACCACAAAGAGTAAACATTTTGATTCTACTCAGGACATTGAGGCAGCCATAACAGTGCAACTAAAGACATGAAAGAGGACTTTGAGAACTGCTTCATAATAATGGCAGGAAGGATGGCATAAGTGTGTTTAAAGTGAGAGAGAATATTCTGAGGAGATTTAATGGCAATCTGTACTTTATTGTAATGCATTTTTAAAAAATTTAAACATTCACCATGTTTTTGATCATACCTCAGAAATGTTCATAATAACCAAGAGGAGCTTAGCTTACTATTGTGGATTCTAATCTTTATGGAGACCAGAATATATACGATAGAATAGATGCCAGATTATTCTATGCATATTGTTGAATATATCTTAGATTAAATTATCCAGATAAATAAATTCAACCAAATCCCTCCTCCCTTGAAATGGCCTAATAGCAATGTACTGGTCTTGAATTGAGAATGTGGTAGAAAAAAAAGTGTTCTAATTAAAATTTGGAGACACATAATGATTTAATTATGATTAACACAAAATAATAAAAAGAGCCCTGCTTATTTAATTAATATTTAGTCTGGTTATTTAATAGCACTAGGTAGGTTACTTTAAAAATCATTCAATAATTATTTATAGACACATAATGTGTTATTTTTAGTTTAATTGTTTTATTTTACTTTAGGAGGTAATCTTTAAGTTCATATTTTTTTTTTTTTCAGAACTGGGGAATCAAGCACAGGAGTACTTTAAAACTGAGCTAACCCTCAGCCTTTTATTAAAATTTTGAGACAGATTCTCAGTAAGTTGTTCAATCTGGCCTTGAATTTATGATCCTCCTGCTTCAGCTTCCCAAATATCTGGGATTACAGGCCTGTGTCATCATGTCCGGCTAGGTTCATTTTTTTTTTTTTTTTTTTTTTGGTACTGGGGATCAAACTCGGGGCCTTGCACTTACACAGCAGGCGGTGAAGCAACTAAGCTAAATCCCTGGCCCTAGGTTCAATTTTTAAAGTAATAATTGTATTGGCTTTTAAAAATTAAGGAGCAAGACATTTTTATTTCAAGTTTAAATATCTTAAATTTCATGCTTTATAACAAAGTTCATTTAGAAGCATGTTTTACTCTTTGGTGGTGCTTTAAATACTGAGGACAAAAATCTAATTGGAAAAGATGAGCTTCATAAGAATTAAAAATAAACTAAATTTTTCAAGTGACAACAATATCACAACATGCATAAAAATGAATGAATGTTTTATTGGCTTAGCTGAAGTAAATATAAACATGTTACATACTTTACTAAAGTATATTGATAGCTTTCTAGGGTAATAATTAGCATTAGTAACTGGAATATGCAAATCCTGTATGTAGTCAAAGTTAAAACTTTTGATTATGTTTAATCAGCATGATATTTTGCAACTCTAATAATTAGTTCAAGTTCAGAGTAATATTCTTCCTGTCTTCAACTCCTTATGGAGTTCCCCTGTGGAAGAAGACAATCTTTGAAATCACAGAAACTCTGTAGAAATGATGATGAAAATTCAGTCATTTATATTTAACAAATCAGACATTACCAATGACAGTATCTTTACAAGCTTTATTTAAATCCTCAAAAACCTTTCCCTCAAGGATCTAAAAGAGCACTGTGCTACCAACTTAACAAGAGATCATGCTGTCATGAATTGTCAAGTCACTGAGGAACCTTTAATGGAAAGCAACTATAATTCTATTACCTGGGCTGGCTTAAGAGCACAGCACAAGCAGTCAGCAAACACAGTCCCAAAGTTGCTATGAACTCACCATGTTTGACAAAATCTAACTTTTCTGATTCTCAGGGTACTCATTTTTAAAATGAATGGATTGGACAAGTTAATCACCAAATTTCTTTCTAATTGTAACATTCTATAACTAATGTTCTCCAATGCTTTACTTTAGTTGGTGGCCTTTAAATAATAATGATGATCTACCTGAAGTCAGTTTTTTCTGTTATATTATAAAATGAAACCTAGATAAAGAAAAACTGTAAAATAAATGAATAATTTAATGAGGTATTATGAGGGGAAGATGTTTGTAACCAATACACAGATCAAGAAATAAGACTTTGCCAACTACCTCATAAGCCCTACCACATGCCCCATTTCTAATATCAAGTAACCACCAGCTTCACTTTTAAAATAATCACTACTTTTCTTGAATTTCTTCAATTCAATTATTCTTTCTTTTACATTCCAAATCAATTTTATTGAGGTATAATTTATATATAGTAAAGTGTAATTATCGTAAGTGTACTGTTTGAGGGATTTTTAAAAATCCATACACTCATGTAGCCAGCAGGCAAATGTAGACATAAAATATTTCACATAACTCCAAATGTTTCTTTATGTTCCTCTGCAGGCAGCTCTCATTCCCCTTCCCTATTCTCTGTCCTCACATACAACTATTCTTTCTCTCTTTTCTTTTCTTTTTGGCACTACTGGAGATTGGATGAAATCCTCTTGCATGCTAGTCCAGAACAATACCACTGAGCTACATCCTTGACTCTTATTTCTATTTGGAGACAGGGTCCTGTTAAATTATCCACACTGGCCTTGAACTTACAATCCTCCTCCCTCAGCTTCCAGAGTTCCTAGGATTACTAGTGTGTACCTGGCTTTACTCTTCTCTGAGCACATGCTATGTTGTCATAGTCATTTTCTAATGCTGGGAAATAATACCAACACCCACAACTTAAGGGAGAAGAGGCTTTTGGCTCATAGTTTTTCAGTCATAGTGAATAGGGTACAAGGCAGAAATGGCATGGTGGAAAGGCCTGGAGGAAAAAAGCTACTCACATCATGGCAGCCATGAAACAGAGAAAGAAGGGAGGACTTGAGGACAAGAAAACACCTTCCAGGTTATGCACCTAATGAACTACCTCCAACAAGGTTTAAACTCAGAATAGCACATTTAACTCTGAACTTATCAGTGTAGTAGTTGAATCCACTGATGAGTATAGCACCTCCATGTTCCAATCACTTTCCCAAATCTCCACCCCTGAACATGAGACTTTGGGGAGACATTCTAGAACTAAGCCATATGTGGAAGTTATTGTGCTTCACAAAATGAAATAATGAATATATTTCCGTTTTCCTCATCAATGTATCATCTAGCACCTAGCATAGTGTGTGACAAATAGCAGTTGCTTGATAAATATCAATAAAATTAAAGTTAAAGGCATATACAGACAAATGTAAGATAAAATTCTGTAAGTACTATAAGAAAGTTAAATAAAAATCCTATATTGGGCAGGACACAAAATATGGTAGAGATTTGAGGTAAGCCTGGAAAACTATTTGAAACTATATTATGAAGGCCTTTGAATATCATGCTGGTATTTCCTTATTCCTAAGGACTAGGTTATCGTTGAAGATTTTATCCAGAAGAATGATATAATAATAATTATAGTTTAGAAAGATTCATCTAATGACCACGTATAGAATATATCAGAAAGGTAAAAGATAGCAAAGAACAGTAAGGAGACAATTATAGTATACTGATAAAGGTAATAAGGAAGTAAACTAAGTGGTGTATTAGGTTGTATTATTTGTGAAACAAGACTTTACTGACCAATTTTCCAATAAACAAATCTGTTGAGTAGTCAATGTTTTTTTAACTATAATAATACTTGATAAAGCTATTAAAATTTGGTGATTCAGTCATTTTTCTGCTAGGATATAAATCTATTTTCTCAACCAAAATATTGGCAACATTTTCTATTTTAATTATATATGTCCCAGAAGTACATCATTTTTTTTTGTATTAAATTATTTTACTGGTACATTGTAGGTATACAACACAATTATATTTCTCATTCGGAATTGTACCTTTACATAATGCATCTTGGTTCTTATTTTTTCCCATTTCCTAGCCCTCCCTTCACGCCCTCCACCCTTCCCTATTTACAAAGACTTTATTTCCATTTTTGCATTTTTCTTATCATTTTTCCTTTCCCTTCTTTCATTTCCCCTGCCCCGCCCACTAGCCCTACCCCATTGGACCTTTTCTTCCTATTTTACGTTATCGATTATTCATTCTAATCATTGGTACATTTTAGGTATACAATATGATGACATTCATCATTGGAAATTTGCACCTTTACATAGTCTCTCTTGGTTCTTATTTTTCACCCTTGCCCAGCCCTCACTTCAACATCTCCATTCCTCCCTATTTACAAAGACTTTGTTCCTATTTTTCCATTTTCTCATATTAATCCCATTCCCTTCTATCTTTTCCCCTAGCCCTCCCACTTCCTTCAACTTTAGCCCTTTTCTTCCTATTTCACATTACCTATTATACATTTAGTCCTTATTTACACGTTCACTTTCTCACACCAGAGAAACTATTCAGTATTTACACATGTGTGTCCTATTTATTTCACTTAAGAGTATTGCCTCAATGTGCATCCACTTAGCTATAAATGTCTGTAATTTCTCATTTCTTATGGCTGAGTAGTACTCCATTTTATAAAAATACCACATTTTCTTTATCCAGTCCCCAGTTGATGGGCATTTGGGCTGTTTCCAAGTTTTAGCTATTACAAACTGTGCTGCTATGAACATGGGTGCACATATATCACTGTGGTATGATTCTTTTATTTCTTTGGGGAAGATCCCCAGCAGTGGAATAGCGGGGTCAAATGGGACTTCCAGTCCTAGTTCTTTGAGGTATCTCCATACTGATTTTCACAGTGGTTGCACCAGTCTACACTCCCACCAGCAGTGGAGCAGGGTTCCTCTTTCCCAACAGCTCCGCCAGCATTTGTTATTAGTTGAATTCATGATAGCAGCCATTCTTTCTGGAGTGAAGTGGAATCTCAGCATCGTTTTCATTTACATCTCTCGAATGACCAGTGATGTTGAACATTTTTTCATATATTTATTTGCTATTTCTACTTCTTTGTCTGAGAAATGTCTGTTCATTTCAGATGCCCATTTTCGGATTGGGTCTTTAAATTTGGGAGGTCTGATCTTTTTAAGTTCTTTATACATTTGAGATAGTAGACCTTTGTCTGAGGAAGAGCAGGTGAAGATTTTTTCCCACATTGTGGGTTGTCTCTTCACTCTGCTGGTGGTTTCTCTTGCTGTGGAGAAGCCTTTTAATAAGAAGAGATCTCATCTGTTGATTGTTTGTGCTAGTTCCCGGGCAACTGAGGTTTTGTTCATAAAAACTTTTCCTACACCCATGTCTTCAAGGGTTCTACCTAACCTCTGTTCCAACTGGTTCAGAGTTTCTATTTTAATATTTAGATCTTTAATCCATTTTGATTTTAGTTTAGTGTATGGTGAGAGATACAGGTCTAGTTTTAATCTTTGGGAAGTTGAAGCCCAATTTTTCCAGCACCATTTATTAAAGAGGCTATCTTTCCTCCAGTGAGGGTGTTTGGCTCCTTTGTCAAAGATGAGATGGCTGAGTGTGTCTGGCATTGTTTCTGCATCTAATAATCTGTTCCACTGGTCCTCAAGTCTGTTTCTCTGCCAGTACCATGCTGTTTTTATCACAGTAGCTTTGTAGTAGAGTTGCAGGTTGGGGATTCTGATACCCCCTGCCATGTCTCTGTTACCTAGAATTTCTTGTGCTATTTTGGGTCTCTTCTTATTCCAAATGAATTTTTGGATTGTTTTCTCACAGTCTATGAAGTATGCTGCTAGGATCTCAATTGGAATTGCATTAAATCTATATAGCAGTTTTGGAAGTATGGCCATTTTCACTATATTAATCCTTCCTACCTAGGAGCAGGGGATGTCTGTCTATTTTCTGATATCATCTTCAATCTCTCTTTTCAGAGTGCCATAGTTTTCAGGGAAGAGGTCTTTGATTTCTTTCATTAGGATGATTCCTAGGTAGTTCAGTTTTTTGGATGCTATTGTGAAAGGAATTATTTGCCCTATTTCTCTCTCATTGAGTCTGTCATTGGTGTAGAGGAAAGCTATTGATTTTTGTGTGTTGACCTTGTAACCAGCTACTTGAATGAATTTGGTTATTAAGTCTAGAAGACTTTTGGTGGAGTTCTTAGGGTCTTCTATATAGAGTATCATGTCATCTGCAAATAATGACAATTTGACTTCTTCATTTCCTATCTTTATTCCTTTGATTTCTTTCTCTTGTCTAATTGTCGTGCCTAATGTTTCCAGAACTATATTGAACAAGAGTGGTGATAGTGGACATCCTTGTCTTGTTCCTGATTTTAGGGTGAAAGATTTCAGTTTTTGACCACTTAGTATGATATTAGCTGTTGGTTTTTCATAGATGGCTTCTATCAGTTGGAGGTAGAGACCATCTATTCCAATTTTTTGTAGGGTTTTTATCATAAATGCATGTTGGATTTTGTCAAGTGCTTTTTCTGCATCTAAGGAGATAATCATATGGTTTTTGTCCTTGGCTCTATTGATATAGTGTATTACATTAATTGATTTTCATATATTGAACCATCCCTGCATCCCTGGGATGAATCCCATTTGATCAGGGCGTATGATCTTCTTGATGATCTTCTGCACTCTGTTTGCCATTATCTTATTAAGGATTTTTGCATCTATGTTCATTAGTGGGATTGGTCTATAGTTCTCTTTTTCAGTTGGGTCTTTCTCTGCTTTGGGGATCAAGGTGATGCTTGCTTCCAGGAATGAATTTGGGAGTATTGCTTTCCTTTCAATTTCATTGAAGAGTTTAAACAGTAGTGGCAGCAGTTCCTCTCTAAATGTCTTGTAGAATTCAGCAGTGAAGGCATCAGGGCCCGAGATTTTCTTAGTTGATAAGTTTTTAATTACATTTTCAATTTCATTGGTTGATATTGGGTTGTTCAGAATTTTTAGGTCTTCTTCGTTCAACTTTGGTAATTCATATGTGTCTAAGAATCTGTCCATTTCTTCTGTGTTGTCCATCTTATTGGCGTATAGGTTCTGGAAGTAGTTATTGATGATCCTCTGGATTTCTGCTGGGTCTGTTGTAATTTCACCCTTTTCCTTCCTAATTGCATGGATGTGGGCCTTTTCTTTCCTCTTTCTGACAAGGTTGGTAAAGGTTTGTCAATTTCGTTGACTCTTTTGAAGAACCAACTCTTGGCTTCATTGAATTTTTGTATCGTTCTCTTAGTCTCCATTGCACTGATTTCTCCTCTGATCTTTATAATTTCCTCCCTTGTATGAGCTGTGGGGTTGTACTGCTCTTCTTTTTCTAGAAGCTTGAGGTTCAGCATGAGGTTGTTTAACTGGGTTCGTTCTGTTTTCCTAATATGTGTATTCACTGCTATGAATTTCCCTCGTAAGACTGCTTTCATTGTGTCCCATAGATTCCGATATGTTGTATTGTCATTGTCATTTAATTGAAGGAACTGCCTGATTTCTTCTTTAATTTCCTCTGTGACCCATTGGTTATTCAGAAGTGTGTTGTTCAATTTCCACATGTTTAAGAAATTTTTTGAGTTTCTTTTGCTATGGATCTCCAGTTTCATCGCAATATGGTCTGATAATATACAGGGGCTAACTTCAATTCCTTTGCACTTACTTAAACATGTTCTTTGAGCAAGTATGTGGTCTATTTTGGAGAAAGACCCATGTGTAGCTGAGAAGAATGTATGTTCTGATTTTGTGGGGTGGAAGCCTCTGTAAACATCTGTTAAGTTCATTTGTTTAAGAGTTCGATTGAGTTCTAGTATTTCATTACTTATTTTTTGTCTAGTTCATCTATCTATTTGTGACAGTGGGGTGTTGAGGTCCCCCACTACAATTGTATTAGTGCATATATGACTTTTCATGTCCGTTAGTATTTGCTTTATATAGTTGGGTGCACTAGTGTTTGGTGCATAGATATTTATGATTGTCATCTCTTCCTCTTGGATTCTTCCCTTTACAAGCATGTAATGTCCTTCTTCGTCTCTCTTAATCAGTGTTGGTTTGAAATCTACTTGATCTGCCAAGAGGATAGCTACTCCTGCTTTTTTTCAGGTTCCTCTTGCAAGGAGTATTGTTTTCCACCCTTTAACTTTCAGTCTATGAGTTTCCTTTTGAATTAAGTGTTTTTCTTGTATGCAGCATATTGTTGGATTTTGCTTCTTGACCCATTCTGCCAATCTATTTCTTTTGATTGGTGAATTGAGACCATTAACATTGATGGTTATAACTGAAATGTATTAACTTGTCATTGCCATGACTTTTTCTTTTTGTTGGGTTCTCCCCCTTTCCAGTTAATTTCTTATCATGCCAGATGGGTTCATTCTGCTTTGCTTCCTGGGGTTGTGATCCTCTATGTCTGTTCCTAGGATATTGTGTAAAATTCTTTGGAGTGCTGTTGTGGTATTCACGAAGTTCCTAAGGTGCTCTTTGTCATGAAAGTATCTTATTTCTCCATCCATTTTGAAAGATAGTTTTGCAGGGTACATCCATCTGGGTTGGAGGCTGTTTTCTTTGAGGGCTTGGAATATGTCACTCCAAGCTCTTCTTGTCTTGATGGTTTGTATTGAGAAGTCTGCTGTGATTCTGATGGGCTTTCCTTTGTATGTGATTTGTTTCTTTTCTCTGACTGTTTGGAGAACTTTGTTCTTCTGTTGTGTTTCTGGAGTGTTAACAATTATATGGCTATGTGTATATATTTTTTTTTTGATCAAGGCTATTTGGAGTCCTGTATGCCTCACTTATCTGTATGTCAAGCTCTTTTCCCCTGCTTGGGAAGTTTTCTGCCATTATTTCTGTGGAGAGATTTTTTATGTCATCTGCACTCTCTCCTGTTTCTTCATTGACCACAATCAGTCTTATGTTATTCTTTTTTTGCATCATCTAGCAGCTGCTGGATTGATTTCTCATGTTCCCTTATAATTTTGAAGCAATTTTTCTTTTCCTGGTCACTAATTGCAATCTTATCTTCTATATCTGAAATTCTGTCCTCACATTGGCTCATTCTGCTGTGTAGACTTTCAGTGGAGTTTTTCATGTCCTGGAAATCTATTTGCATCTGTTTTATGGATTCCATTTGTTTCTTATGTTGGGATTCCATCATGTTCCTGAGGTCCTCTCTAGATTTATTAATCATGTCTTGCACTAGGGGCACAATTTCTCCTGTTATCTGAGAAATTATTTCTGATTTCATTTTTTCCAGATCCCCTTTTGTTGTCAGTTCAGTGGGTCCAGGTGTTTGAATTTCAGAGTGTTCCATCTCATTTCCCTTTGGGGTTGCTGTAGGTGATCTGGAAGTCTTTTTTTGAGACTTATTTACATGTTTTCTCATTTCAACTGGGGCGGGGGGCTGTTTGCACCTGCATGGATTACCTCCTCTGAGCTGGGTGAGGTGGGACAGGGGCCGCGAGCAGCAGTAGGGATGGTGACCCAAAAGCCCTTTTCTGTGGGCTGGGAGCAGCGGGAGGGATGGTGGCCTGGAAGCCCCTTCCTCTGGGCCAGGAGCATTGGGATGGCCGCTCAGAAGCCCCTCCCTCTGGGCCAGGAGCTGTGGGAGGGATGGTATCCTGGAAGCCCCTTCCTCAGGGCCAGGAGCATTGGGACAGAAGGTGGCCCAAAAGGCCTTTCCTCTGGGCTGGGAGCAGAGGGAGGGATGGTTACTGGGAAGCCCCTTCCTCTGGACCAGGAGCAGTGGGAGTACAGATCAGATGCCCCTACCTCTGGGCCAGGAACAGCGGGACTCAGTACCTTGGTCTGGTGGTCTGATGTCCTCTGCGTCTTTGTAGTGTGGAACCAGATGGCTGCTTGTCTCCAGCGGGGTTATTCGGTGTCTTCCCTGCGACTCATGTCCTCAGTAGGGTGTGCACAGACCTGCCTGTCTGCAGCGGGCTGATTTGGCATGTTCTATGCAACTCAAGACCTCAGTAGGGCATCCCAGAAGTACATCATTGCACTCTTCAGAGTCCCCCAGGATTAGAAAACATAGTGATAAATCCTATGATTCTGCATCTGTTGGTTAACATTTTAACATGTGGCATTTCAGGAATTTGTCTTTTATCTCAACACCCTTTTTGTTCTAATTTTGCAAATTAGAAAAATCTGAATAAGATACTTAGAAGAGCCTCAAGTATTTCTCCCTCCATTTTTAAAATATAGATGATATGTTTTATCTTACAAAGTTATTTTGCAGATTAAATACAGTTATTTTTCTAAAGTGCTTGGCAGCATTTTTTTCAGGGGAGAATGTCAGTAAATTTTATATACTATTGGTGTTGTTATTATTGATACCATCATTCTTATCTTTATAGCAAAAACAACTCACACAACTTCTATTAGTCTGGGGATAGCAATGAAAGAACTACCCTAGTGATCCAGTCTCTTGGGTCTCAAAATTTAAATTCCTATCTATTGAACTACAATATATTTCCTATCATTGGCTTTTCTTTAGAGGAAGTATATTGACAGTACTAGTCACTGATATTTTTCCAAAGGAAGTTTTATATATAGAAGAGAAAAAATAAGAATGCTGTTATTTTTTCTCTTTTCCTATGCTACTAGTTCTCTAATTGCCATCTGTGCACCCTGACCTCTTGTAAAGTGCAACCTAATATCAGGGTTGAAAACCAATCTTTTAGGGCCATTTCATACACTATTGACTTTCAATGTCTAAGGTTATGGACCAGGTCTTTTTGGTTCAAGAAATGTATAAAGTAGATCAATTAGAATTACCTCTGATATATAAATGTAATCTTTGATGGATGGGTTATTTCACAAAATTTCTTTGAATCTAAATTTGTACTGTTTGCTAATGAGACAATATCATGATTTATTGTAGAAAGTTACAGTTTGAGTCAATTCCATGTAAAGAAAAAAGAAAAACAAAAATAGTGTGAAACCCCCACTTAGCAGAAATAGTCATTGTATGAAGATAAATTGGGAGTGTTCTCAGCAAAATGGACAACTAAAAGTTTCTAATTTTTGTCTCCCCCAATGAAACAACCAAAATATCAAAAAGGCATGGGGATTCTGATGAAAATAAGTAGAATGCTAAAGAATAACAAAGGAAAGCTGCTGGGACAGGTCAGGAGAGACAAGCACCTTGAAGCTCCCGGGCAGTCCCGGGCCACGCCCATGGCACAGTAAGGTCCGCTTACTGCCTTCTGGCTTTTCTGCTACCTGGTCCCACACTACAGAGGCACAGGAGATTATAAAGACCCTTGTCCTGAGCGCCACAAGATAGAGCAGAAGTTAGTAACAGAAAGAGGGCTTCTCAGGCTTCTGGAAGAAAACTGAAGCTCAGCAGAAAAGTAAAGAGAACCTCTAAAATAAAGGCATATCAGACCACTGCACTTGGTCTGCTGCTGGCTTGCTGAGACTCATTGACTTGGGTATGCACAGGGATTCCTACCTTTCCTTCTGTGACACAGAATGACTGAAGGGATTAAGAAATAAGATTCAACTTCATGCTGCCTACAAAACACTAACTTTGGCTTTAAGGACATTTGTAGTTGAAAGAATCGATGGAAAATAGTATTTCATGCAAATGGTAACCAATAAAGAATAGTGGTAGCTGTACTTAGGAAAAATAGACTTCAAGTCAAAATTGTCACAAAAAAATGAAGAATATCATTATATATGATCAAGGGGTCAATCCATCAAGAGGAGATAACAGTCATAAATATATATGCATCCAAGATGAGAGCACTTGTTACGATTACCATAATCACAAAGACAAGTGGTTAACAAAAGTATTTATGAGAAGATAGAGAAAAGGAAAGCCTTGTACACTTCTGTTACAGACACAGAATAGTTCAGTTATTGTGGAAAACAACATGAAGATGTTTAAATAAATTAAAAATAGAACTAGCATGTGATCCAGAAATTCCTCTTCTGGGTATATGCCCAAAGGAAATTAAATCACTACCTCATAAAGATGTTTCTACTCCTATGTTTATTTCAACATTATTCACCATATCAAATATATGGAAACAACTAACATCTGTTGATGAACAAATGGATAAGCTGTGGTGTGTGTGTGTGTGTGTGTGTGTGTGTGTGTGTGTGCATACATAGATACGTGTACACAGTGGTATATTATCCAGCTTTTTTTAAAAAAAGGAAATTCTGCCATTTGATACACCATGGATGAATCTGGAACATATTATTCAAAGTAAAATGAGCCAGACACAGAAAGAAAAATACTGCATCATCTCACTTACATATTGAATCTTAAAAAAAATGTTTAATACACAGAATAGAGAATAAAGCAGTGATTGGGAGAGGTTGAAAGAAATGGAAAAATGTAGGTCAAAGGATATGAGGCAGCAGATATGTTGTTGATGAACAAGCCTAGAGATCACTACACAACATGACAACTAAAGTTAATACTATTTTATTGTACTTGGGAGTTTTGCTGTGAGTGCATTTTAGGTGTTCATGAAACAAAAAAGGACAGTTGAAATGATGGATAAGTCAGTTTACCTGACTATAATAAGTGTTACATTGTCTACATGTATATCAAAACACTATGTACACCTTAAATATACAAATTTAAATTTTAAATAAAAGTAGAATGTAAAACATGATAGTTATAAAGCACTATATAATATTTAATTGCTATGTATTTACTAAATTATAGCCATAGTTTTTGAATTACCTCCACATAAAAGTTGCTCAAGTGTTCTTAAAAAATTATGTTGCAGAGGAGGCAAGATGATGGAGTGATGAGTGCCAGCAACACAGTTTCTCCAAGATAAAGTGCCCAGACTCTGGAAAACAACTTGGAGAGGAAAGTGAGTGAGTGAAGGGCACACACAAGCACAAAGGAACAGGCAGAGGAGAGGAAGACAATAAGAACCATTACTATGGAAGAAATATGGCTCACCAGTGCAGACAGGGATTGTGCAGTATAGTGTAGCTGCACAGTGGGGGCTTGGCAGTGAAAACAATTTTGGGGTACATTGCAAAACAGAGGCTCTACTTGGATCAAATGAATTTTATGTAATCGGAGACAGTACTGAGAACACGAGACAATGCTTCCCAAGTGGTCCCTCCTAGGATCAACAATTGGTAAGTGAGGGAGAATGGAGTCTCCACAGAGTTGCAGGGAGCAGAGTGGGTGGGGGTCGCCATCTTATTTCATAAAGTTCAGGGGATACAATCCAAATAGCCCCACTACTGCTTCATTGCCAACACCCGGAATGGAAGAGAGAGGAGCTCCCTCACAGTACACGGCAAGTAGCTGGACAGGAGATTGAGAGAAAAACAGCTGAGAAGTGGAGACTGGGACTACCCAGTTTAGCCCTACCCACTAGGGACTAGAAGTGTCTCCCTGCTCTGCAATAAGAGGTGGGCAAGCACTTTGGCTGGCAAGGGGAAGGGAACACTCTTGCCCTGCCTCACAATAGGCAACACAAGTAGTGAAGCAACCCTAGCCAACCTTGAGACAGAGTGCCCCCCGCCCCACAACCAGTGCATGAAATTTGTCAGCGGGGTGGATCAGAGAAAAACTCAGGGTCCAGGAGGGGCTGTGCACAGACCTGAGGCAAGTCTCAGGCTGGCTCCACTAGAGGGTGCTAAAAAAACAGAGAGCAGCACGGAAATGGCTTTGATGGGGAGATGTGTGATCGATATATCAAAAGTTGCTGGCTGAAGAATGGCCACAGCCCTTATATCTGGAGGCCAACATCACCTCGGCCCCATAATCAGCAGCAACTGCAGTTGTGATAGGGTTACACAGCACACTTTCCGGCTCTGTCAGGGACACTAACAGAACTGTGGATACCAGAGGAATTTTATAATTTTCCTTTTTCTCTGCTTGATTTGCTTTTCATTATTTGTCTGTTTGTTCTGTGTGTGTGTGTGTGTGTGTGTGTGTGTGTCTTTAGGTTTTTTACCATAATTTTTATTCTATTCTATTCATCCTCTTTTTCTCTTTCCCTATCTCTCTTGATTTTATGATATTTTCATGTGAGTGAACAATATCTCTTGTCTTTCTGATTCACCTCAGTATCTTTTTGCTTTCTCCTTCACTCTTGCTCTCCTGCCCTTTTCTCCAGTCCACCAAAGCCTGACTATTCATCCTGTACCTTCCAACCTTGCTTCTATTATATATATATTTTTTTACTTACCTCCCTGTTTTGTCACCTAGCCCTCTTAAATTTTCCCCCCATGGTAAAATCACTTGACTAAGGGGAAATTCATTGCATACAATTGCCTGGTTTATGTTGGATTTTCTTATATAAAAGTAGAGCTTGCTTATATGGTTAAAGATACCAAATTAACAGTTACCACAATTTGTCAGCTACCAGGCTGTGCTTGATGTCATTGTTATTCCTAACTATATTTCTTTAGCCAGGATGTCATACCTGTTGTAACCAGTTGTTCTTCTTTATATGATAACATTGTGATTATCTGCGGTCACAACCATCATCATAGTCCAGTACCAAAGGACTGGATATTGAGCTAAATGGATAGCAACCTCACATTCTTATCAAATGTGGAAGGTAGAATCTTGGAATTGACACAAAAAACAAGAAGCACCTATACTAGGAAGACATCTCTGAGATATTGACATTTCCTAGAGAAACTTCAATATAAGTGATAAATCTATCTACCATAAGAAATGTATAAGCAATAACTCAGAAAACAAAATAAAATTAAAAAACTAAAAAATGCAGAAGCAAAATGCAGAAGCAAAATGAAACCTCAGACCTCCAACTCACCAAGAATAAGTTCAGGGAACATTAAGATAGAGGAAATTGTGGAAGCAACCTATGGAACTTCCTCAATTGATAGATTTAGAAGCAAAAAAACAAATAGATGAGGCTGTAGAGAATAAGCTTTCAGGTAAAAAATGACAATTAAAATACAAGACGTGCAAATAAGCTAGAGCAGACATGGATAAAAAATACAGGAGCTTAGAAAAATTATGGAAACCATGAATTCTTAACATAGGATAGAAATGGAATCCATGAAACAGATTCAAACAGATATCCATGTGATTAAAATCTCCATAGAAAATATTCATAATCATTTAAACCAAGGTGGGGATACAATTTCAGATGTAGAAAACAGGACTATAGTTACCAACCATGTAAAGAAAGATTTCTTAAATAGAGGAAGAGACCATAAAAAATCAATCTGACAATTGCAAGATGATGCAGAGAAAAATAATGTAAGATTGATCAGGGTCAGTGAGAATGCAAGAGACAGCACAAATGCCATGCAGAACTTGTTCAAAGAAGTTATGGCAAAAAATTCCTGAAACTTGAAAAAATAATTTGACATACATTTAAGTGGAGCATATAGAACTCCAAATAGCCATGACTAAAATAAATCCACACCAAGGCACAAAATAATCAAAATTCCAGAAATTCAGGGCAAGAACAGAATATTCAAAGCTGTTAGAGAAGAAACAAATTACCTATGAAGGAAAGCCTATCAGAATCACAGCAGACTTCTCAACATAAACCCTTAAGGAAAAGAGGGCCTGGAGTAAAATATTTCAAGACCTAAGAGAAAACAACCTCCAATCCAGATTGCTGTACCCTGCAAAACTATCTTTCAAAATCAACAGAGAAATAAAATACTTACATGACAAAGAACAACTAAAGTAATTCACATTCAACAAACCAGCTCTACAAAGTATTCTGAGTGTCATTTTAGAAAGACATAATGAAAATCACAAATACAAAAACACCAACAGAAGGAAGCCATCAACAGGGCATGCAATTAAACAGGGAGGAAAGACAGGGAACCAACAGCCAGAAAACAATATGGTAAGGATAACTCAATACATATAACCTATAACCATCAATGTAAATGGCCTCAATTCACCAATCAAAAGAAACAGACTGACAGAATGGATCAGGAAACAAGATCCAACAATATGCTGCATTCAAGAAACACATTTAACTCAAAAAGAAATTCATAGTCTGAAAATCAAAGCATAGAAAGCAATGTTCCATGTAACAGGGACCCAGAAAAAAGCAGGGGTAGCTATTCTATTTTCAGACAATGTGAACTTCAAGTCAAGACTGATCAAAAGCAACAAAGAAGGTCACGATATACTTGTTAAAATAATACTTCAAGAAGAGATTTTATATATATAAAATATATATTTTTTATAAAAAATATATAATATATATAATATATATTTTATAAAATATATATAAATATATATATGCATCAAATATCTGTGCACCCAAGTATATATGACAAATATTAATGGACATGAAAAATCTAATAAGCACCAGCACAATTTTAATAGAAGACCTTAATACCCCACTATCACAAATAGACAGAATGACTAGACAAAAAATCAACACAGAAATATCAGAACTGAACCAAATTTGTGAACAATGGACTTAGTAGATGTTCACAGAGTGGTCCACCCCAAAACATCATAACACACATTCTTCTCAGCTGCACATGGGATGTTCTCCAAAATAGACCACATACTAGCCAATAGAACATGCTTATGTAAATGCAAAGGAATTGGAATTATCCTATGCAGGTTATCTGACCAAAGGCCAATGAAACTGGAAATCAAGGGCAAAAGAAACCACAAGAAACCCATAAATGCATGGAAATTAAATAATACCCTCTTGAATAACCAATGAGTCACAGATGAAATTAAAGGAGAAATTGAAAAGTATCTGTAATTAAATGATAATTCTGATACAACATTCTGCAACTTATGGGACCCAATGCAAGCAATTCTAAGAGGGAAATTTATACCAGCGAATTCTCATATCAGGAAAACAGAACAAGCTCAAATAAATAACCTAATGGTGAATCTCAAGCCTCTAGAAAAAACAGAAGTCATGTCCAAAGTTCATATAAGGGAGGAAATTATAAGGACCAGAGCAGAAATAAAACAATTGAGACTAAGAAAAAATACAAAGAATCAATGAATTGAAGAATTGGTTCTTAGAAAGATTAAGTAAAATCAATAAACCCTTAGCCAATTTTATCAAAAAAAAATAGAAAATACTCAAATTCATGCAATTGGGAATTAAAAGGGTGAAATCACAACAGATTCTGTGAAAATCCAGAACATCAATACCCACTTTGAGAAACTATACTCTAATAAGATGGAAAACACAGGAAAAAATAGTCAGATTCCTAGATACATATGAATTATCAAAGCTGAAACAAGAAGATATTAAAATTCAAAATAAGCCAATATCAGTCAATGAAATTGAAGCCATAATTAAAAACTTACCAACAAAGAAAAGTCTAGGTTCTGATGGTTTCACTGCTGATTTCTGTAAGAAATTTGGAGAAGATTTAATGTAATTCTCCTCAAACTCTTCAATGAATTGAAAGGGAAGGAATACTCCCAAAATCATTCCTAGAAGCAAGTATTAATCTGATATCAAAACCCAAGAAAGACCCAACCAAAAAAGAGAACTACAGGCCAATCTCACTAATTAACGTGGATGCAGAAATCCTCAATAAGATATTGGCAAACAGAATTCAGCAAATCATCAAGAGGATTAGATACCATGACCAATTAGCATTCATCCCAGGTATGCAGGGATGCAAATCAAGAAGTATAATACATTATATTAACAAAGTCAAAGACAAAAATCACATGAGCATCTTAATAGATGCAGAGAAAATATTTGACAAAGTCCAATACCCATTCATGATTAAAAGAAAAAAAAAAACACTACAGAAAATTGGAATAGAAGTTCTTTATCTCATTCTGATAAAATCCATCTATGACTAACCAACAGCCAACATCATACTAAATTGATAAAAACTGAAAGCTTCCACTCTAAAATCAGGAACAAGACAAGGATGTCCACTGTCACCATATTTTTCTGAAAAATTAATTTTATTAGTACATTTTAGGTATACAATATAATGACATTCATCATTGGAGATTTGTACCTTTACATAATATATCTTGATTCTTATTTTTCCCACTTCCCCTGGCCTTGCTTCAAGCCTTCCACCCCTCCCTATTTACACAGACTTTGATTCCAGTTTTTCATTTTCTCATATTAATTCCATTCCCCTTCCATTTACCCTACCCCTCCCACCTCCCCTTCCCCTTTGCACCTTTTCTTCTTATTTCAAATTATCTATTATATATTTTGATGTTTATATTTATGCTTTCAGTTTCTCACACCAGAGTACTATTTGGTATTTTCACAGGTATGTGCTATTTATTTTACTTAAGAATATGGCCTCAGTGTGCATCCATTTAGCTATAAATGCTTCTAATTTCTCATTCTTTATGGCTCCATAGTACTCTATTTTATAAAAAACCCACATCTTCTTTATCCAGTCTCCAGTGGATGGGCAATTGGGCTGTTTCCATGTTATAGCTATTACAAACTATGTGGCTATGAGCATAGGGTGCACATATATAGATGTGTTATGATTCTTTTAAATCTTTTGGGAAGATACCAAGCAGGGGAATAGCTGGGTCAAATGGGACCTCTAGTCCTAGTTCTTTGAGGGATCTCCATCCTGATTTTGACACTGATTGCACCAGTCTACACTCCTACCAACAGTGGAGAAGGGTTCCATTTTCCACACAACCTCACCAGCATTTATTTTTCGTTGATTTCATGATAGCGGCCATTCTTTCTGAGGTGAGGTGGAATCACAATATTGTTTTCATTTGCATCTTTTGAATAACCACTGATGTTGAACATTATTTTATGTGTTTATTAGCTATTTCTACTTCTTTTTCTGAGAAATGTCTGTTCATTTCAGGTGCCCATTTTTGGATTGGTCTTTAAATTTGGGAGGTCTGATTTTTCTAAGTTCTTTATATATTCTAGATAGTAGAATATCTGCTGTTCCTTTGTCTGAGGAACAGCAGGTAAAAATTTTTGCCCATATTGTGGGTTGTCTCTTCATGCTGTTGGTGGTTTCTCATGCTGTGTAGAAGCTTTTTAATAATAAGAGATCCCACTTATTGATTGATTGTGCTGGTTCACAGACAACTGAGGTTATGTTCATAAAATCTTTTCCTATGCCAGTGTCTTCAAGAGTTCTACCTAACCTCTCTTCTGGCTGGTTTAGTGTTTCTCTTTTAATATTTAGATCTTTAATCCATTTTTATTTTAATTTAGTGCACAGTGAGAGATATAGGTCTAGTTTTAATCTTTGGCAACTTGAAGCCCAATTTTTCCAGCACCATTTATTAAAAAAGGCTATCTTTCCTCCAGTGAGGGTGTTTCAATTCTTTGTCAAAGATGAGGTGCCTGAGTGTTTGGAATTGTTTCTACATCTTCTAATCTGTTTCTCTGGTCCTCAGGTCTGTTTCTTTGCCAGTACCATGCTGTTTTTATCACAGTAGCTTTGTAACATAGTTTCAAGTTGGGGATTGTGATATTCCCTACCTTCCCTTTATTGGTAGAATTGCTTTTGCCATTCTAGGTCTCTACTGGTTCGAAATGAATTTTTGGATTGTTTTCTCAAGGTTTATGAAGTATGCTGCTGGAATTTCAATTGAGATTGCACTGAATCTACATAGTAGTTTTTTAAGTGTGGCCATTTTCACTATATTGGTTCCTCCTACCCAGGAACAAGGGATTTCTTTCCATTTTCTGATATCATCTTTGATCTCTTTTTCCAGAGTGCTCTAGTTTTCAGAGTAGAGGTCTTTGATTTCTTTCATTAGGTTGATTCCTAGGATTTTCATTTTTTTGGATGCTTTATGAAGGGAGTTGTTTCACCACTTTCTCTTTCAGTGAGTCTGTTGTTCATATACAAGAAAGCTATTGATTTTTATGTGTTGCTCTTGTAATGAGCTACTCTACTAAATTGGGTTATTAAGTCTAGAAGACTTTTGGTGGAGTTCTTGGGGTCCTCTAAATAGAGTATCATGTGTTCTGCAAATAATGAAAATTTGACTTCTTCATTTCCTATCTTTATTCCTTTTCTTTCTTTCTCTTCTGTAATTGGTGTGGCTAATGTTTCCAAAACTATATTGAACAGGAGTCGTGATAGTGGACATCCTTGCCTTGTTTCTGATTTTAATGTGCAGGATTTCAGTTATTGACCATTTAGTATGATATTGGCTCTTGATTTTCCATAGATGACTAGTATCATGTTGAGGTAGAGACTAACTATTCCAATTTTTTGTAGGGTTTTTATCATGAATGCATGTTGGATTTCATCAAAGTTGTTTTATGTATGTATTGAGATAATCATATGCTTTTTATCCTTGGCTCTGTTAGCATAGTTTATTATATTAATTGATTTGCATATACAGTATCTTCTCATCTGCAAATAATGACAATTTAACTTCTTCATTTCCTATTTTATTCCTTTTATTTCTTTCTCTTGTCTAATTGCTGTGGCTAATGTTCCCAAAACTATATTGAACAAGAGTGGTGAAAGTGGACATTCTTGTCTTGTTTCTGATTTTAGTGTAAAGGATTTCAGTTTTTGACCATTTAGTATGATACTGACTGTTGGTTTTTCATAGATGACTTTTATCAGTTTGAGGTAAAGACCATCTATTCCAATTTTTTGTAGGGTTTTTATCATAAATGCATGTTGGATTTTGTCAAATGCTTTTTCTGCATTTATGGAGATAATCATATGGTTTTTGTCCTTGGCTTTATTGATATAGTGTATTACATTGATTGATTTGCATATGTTGAACCATCCCTGAATCCCTGGGATGAACCCCATGTGGTCAGGGTGTATGATCCTCTTGATGATTTTCTGCATTCTATTTGCCAGTAATTTAAGCATTTTTGCATCTACGTTAATTAGTGAGATTGGCCTATAGTCCTCTTTTTCAGTTGGGTCTTTCTCTGCTTTGGGGATCAAGGTGATGCTTGCTTCCAGGAATGAATTTGGGAGTATTGCTTCCCTTTCAATTTCATTGAAGAGTTTAAACAGTAGTGTCAGTAGTTCCTCTCTAAATATCTTGTAGGATTCAGCAGTGAAGCTATCAAGACTCAGGATTTTCTTAGTCGGTAAGTTTCTAATTACATATTAAATTCATTGATTGATATTGGATGATTTAGAATTTTAAGTCATCTTTGTTCAATTTTGGTAATTCACACATATCTCAGAATCTGTCCAGTTCTTCTGTATTTTCCATCTTATTGGCATATAGATTCTTGAAGTAGGTATTGATGATCCTCTGGATTTCTGCTGGGTCCATTGTAATTTCAACTTTTTCATTCCTAATTGCATGGATTTGGCCCTTTTCTTTCCTTTTTGATATGGCTGGCTAAGGATTTGTCAATTTTGTTTATTCTTTTGAAGAACCAAGTCTTGGCTTCATTGAGTTTTTTTATTGTTCTCTTAATATCCATTGCACTGATTTCTGCCTTGATCTTTATAATTTCCTCCCATTTATGAGCTTTGGGTTTGTCCAGCTCTTCTTTTTCTAGAAGCTTGAAGTTCAGCATCAGGTTTTGTAATTGAGCTTGCTCTGTTTTCCTAATATGAGTATTTGATGCTATGAATTTCCCTGGTATGACTGCTTTCATTGTGTCCCATAGATTCTGATATGTTGTATTGGCATTGTCATTTAATTGTAGGAACTACCTGATTTCTTCTTTAATTTCCTCTCTGACCCATTGGTTATTCAGAAGTGTGTTGTTCAATTTCCATGTGTTTTTGAAATTCTTGGAGTTTCTTTTGCTATGGATCTCCAATTTCATCACACTATGTTCTCATAATATACAGGGGATAACTTTAGTTCTTTACACTTACTTAAACATGTTCTATGAGTGAGTATGTGGTCTATTTTGGAGAATGACTCATGTGTAGCTGAGAAGAATGTGTATTCTGATTTTGTGGGGTGAAACATTCTGTAAACATCTGTTAAGTTCATTTTTTCAAGAGATTGATTGAGTTCTAGTATTTCATTGTTCATTTTCTGTCTAGTTGACCTATCTATTTGTGACAGTGGGGTATCGAGTTCCCCTACTAAAACTGTATTAGTGCTTATTTGATTTTTCATATACATTAGTATTTTTTATATAGTTGGGTGCATTAATATTTGGTGCATATATATTTATGATTGTTATCTCTTCCTCTTGGATTGTTTCCTTTTCAAGGATGTAGTGTCCTTCTTTGTCCCTCTTAATCAGTGTTGGTTTAAAATCCACTTGATCTGCAAATAAGATAGCTACTCCTGCCTTTTTTTTGGTTCCTGTCACATGGACTATTGTTTTCCACCCTTTAACTTTCAATCTATGAGTTTCTTTTTGAATTAAGTGTGTTTCTTGTATGCAGCATATTGTTGGATTTTGCTTCATGACCCATTCATTGTGTCAGTCTATTTCTTTTGTTTGGTGAATTGGAACAATTAACCTTTATGTTTATAACTTATATATATGGACTTATCCTTGTCATGACATTTTCTTTTCGTTGGATTCTCCCAATGTGCAATTAATTTCTTGTCATGGCTGATGGATTCACATTTCTGAGCTTTCTGGGGTTGTGATCCTCATTGTCTTTTCCTAGGATACTGTTTAAAATTGTTTGGAGTGCTGGTTTGGCATTCATGAATTTCCTCAGGTGCTCTTTGTCATGAATGTATCTTAATTCTCCTTCAATTTGAAAGATAATTTTTCAGGGTACATCAATCTGGCTTGGAATTTGTTTTCTTTTAGGGCTTGGAATATGTCACTCCAAGGTCTTCTTGCCTTGAGGGTTTGTGTAGATAAGTCTGCTGTGATTCTGATGTGCTTTCCTTTGTATGTGATTTTTTTCTTGTCTCTAACTGCTTGTAGAATTTTGTTCTTCTGTTGGGTTTCTGGAATCTTAACTATTATATGCCTTGGTGTAGATTTTTTTTTTTTTTGTCATGGCTAATTGGAGTCCTATATGCCTCAGTTATCTGTATGTCAGGTTCTTTTCCCCTGCTTGGTAATTTTTCTGCCATTACTTCTGTGTATAGTTTTTTTATGTTGTTTGTATTTTCTCCTGTTTCTTCATTGACTCCAATCATTCTTATGTTATTCTTTTTTGCATCATCTAGCAGTTGCTGGATTGACTTCTTATAGTTCCTTGCTATTTTTAAGTTCTTCTTTTCCTGTTCATTAATTGCAGTCTTCTCTTCTCTCTCTGAAATTCTGACCTTGTTTTGGCTCATTCTGCTGCATAAACTTTCAATACATTTTTTTTTTTGGTACCTGGGATCGAATTCAGGTCCTTGCACTTGCGCAGCAGGTGGCAAAACCACTGAGCTAAATCCCCAGCCCTCAATGGAGTTTTTAATCTCCAGGAAATCTGTTTGCATCTGTTTTATGGATTCCATTTGTTTCCTATGTTGGGATTCCATCTTGATCCTTGACTCCTCTATTTTTTTAATCTATGTCTGCTCTGGATTTATTAATTATGCCTTGCACTATAGTCATAATCTCTGTTTTTCTCTGAGACATTATTTCTGCTTTCATTTTTTCCAGATCCCCTTTCATTGCCAGTTCAGGGAATCCAGATGGTTGAGTATCAGATTGTTCCATCTAGCTGTCCATTGGGGTTGTCTCAGGTGATCTGTAAGACTGATCCTGAGAGTTGTTTATGTGTCATCTCATTTCAACAGATGCAGCCTTTTGTGTCTTTGTTGAGGCAACTTTTTTCTAACCCAGTGGTCTTCAATTCTCAGCAATCCACTGAGCAGCCTTTTCTCTGCTGCTCACCACTGCACCAATTCTTGGGTTCAGGGTGGTGGCCTTCTGGGTTCCTGTGTTGTTCTGTTGTCCAGCAAGTGTTCTGGCTTGGGCTTGTGCACACTTGGGATGGTTTCTACATGTGCCTCTGGCTAGAGGATGCCCTCCTATGTAGCTGTTGTCTGGGAGGGCTTTTGGCTGTGGGCTTAACATACTAGTCACTGGTGTCTGGGTGGGCTTCTGGCCAGGTTCTGCAATGTACTTATGGATGATATCAGGTTGGGCCTCTGGTTGTTGCTTGTGTACCTGTGCAGCTATCCTCCTGGCAGATCTTTGGCTGGAGCTTGTGAGCCCACGTGGCTGGGCAAGTCAGGGCCCTGGTTGGAAGTGCCTGCAGCTGTGCAGCTCTAGGCCACAAGGGCTTTGCACTGGGATCTTGGTGCACTTACCTTGTCACCACTCTTATTCAATATAGTTCTGGAAACACTATCCAGAGCAATTAGACAAGAGAAAGAATAAAAAGAATAAGGATAGGAAAGAAGTTAAGTCATCATTATTTATAGACATGATACTCTACATAGAAGCCTCCAAAAACTCCACCAAGACATCTAGATTTAATGACCAAATTCAGTAACATAGCTGGATACAAAGTGAATATTAAAAGATCAATCGCCTTCCTGTACAAGAATAACAAACTTACTGAGAGAGAAATTAGGGAAATAACACTTTTCCCAGTAGCATCAGGAAAAATGACATACCTAGGAATCAATCTAATGATGGAAATTAAAGACCTCTATATTGAAAACTACAGTATTCTGAAAAAGAAAATTGAAGAGGATATCAGAAAGTGGAATGATATCCCTTGTTCTTAGGAGGGAAGAACCACAGTTGTTATACAGGTTTAATGCAATTTCAATCAAAATTCCAACAGCATATCTCACAGAATTAAGGAAAAGTATCCTAAAATTAATTTGGAAACAGAAGAGACCTAGATTAGCAGAGGCAATCCTGAGCAACAAAAGCAAGGCAGGGGACATCACAATCTCTGACTTTAAATTATACTACAGAGCTACTGTGATAAAAACAGCATAGTACTGGCAAAAACAAAGACCTAAAGATCAAAGGAATAGATTAGAAGATGCAGAAACAACCCCAAACAACTTAGCCAACTTATGTGTAACAAAAGGGCCAAACACTCACTAGAAGAAAGATAGCCTCCTTAATAAATGGTGCTGGAAAAATTGGCTTTCTACATGCTGAACACTAAAACTAGACCCATGTTTCTTACCATGTACTAAACTAAAATCAAAATGGATTAAAGATCTAAATATTAAAATGGAAACACCAAATCTGTTGGAAAAGAGATTAGGTAGACCCCTTGAGGACATAGAGGTGGACAAAGACTTCATGAACAAAATCCAGACTGCATGGGAAATACTGCAAAGAATTAACAACTAGGATCTCATCTTATTTAAAAGCTTTTGCACTGTAAAATAAGTCACCAACAGAGTGAAGAGACAACCCACAGAATAGAAAAAAATTGTAGCTAGTTGTCCCTAAAAGGACTAATATTGAGACCATACAAAGAATTGAAAAAATCAGAATCCCTAAATTTAAAGACCCAATCCAAAAATGGGGACCTGAAATGAATAGACACTTCTCAGATGAAGAAGTACAAATGGCAAATAAATATATGAAAAAATGTTCAACATCACTGGTCATTTGAGAGATGCAAATTAAAACAGTGGTGAGATTCTATCTTACTCCAGAAAGAATGGCTTTAATCAAGAAATCATCCAATAACAAATGCTGATGGGGATGTAGGGAAAAAGGAACATTTCTCCACTCTTGGTATGAGTGCAGGCTGGTATAATCACTATGGAAATCAGTTTTGAGATTTCTCAAAAAACTCTGATTAGAGGTCTCATTTGATCCAGCTATTCCTCTTCTGGCTATCTTCCCAAAAGAATTGAAAGCATCATACCACAGAGATACATGGATACCCATGTTACAGCAATACAGTTTGTAACACCTAAATCTTGGAAACAGCCCAAATGCCTATCAGCTGATGAATGGATTAAAAGATGTGATTTTTCTATATAATGAAGTGTTACTCAGACATAAATAAGAATAAACTTGAGACATTTCTAGGCAAATGGATTCACCTTGAAGCTATAATTTTAAGTGAAATAAATTGAACACACTTGTAAATATTTCATTGTCTCTCTGGTGTAAGAAACTAAAAGTATAAATAGAGACCAAAATGCATAATAGACAATGTGAAATAAGAAACAAGTTGTTCAAAATGAAGGAGAAACTAGAGAGGGAAGATAAGGAAAGGAAGGAAAGAAAAAGAAAAAAATGAAAAGAAGGAAAAACTAGAAATGGGTTTTTGAAAATAGAGAGAAGAGTGGTTGAATGGAGGGGAGGGGAATGGGGAAAAAAGAGGAATCAAGATGGATCATGTACAGGTACAAATTCTCTACAAAGAATGTGATCATTATGTACATCTAAATTTTACCAATAAAATTAAAATTAAAAAAAATTTAAAACAACAAAAAAGAAAAATATAAAAATAAGTACCACTATTTTGGACTTAATTCTATATATATGAGTCATTGCATACCATTAAATAACAATATTATTAGATTAGTAATTCAATGAAAAAATACATTATATAGATAAATGAATAGCTAATAACTTGGGGCAAAGGTACATGTTCTGAAACCTGAGAATGGATACGAGTAATACCTTGCAATTACATGCATTTTTATTAAGTATACCTACTGCCCTGACATGTTTATTTCCATTACTACCACAGTTTCAAATCAATGTTCTATGCCTGATGTCTACATTTCTACCTTATATCCTTTTAATATGGATTTATTTATATCTCATGGAGAAATTGTTCTATAATATCATTAATAAATTATTGTAACCTAAGAAAAAATTTTAAAAATTATAATTGTTCTTGAATATAATTATGAAGAATATCAGTTGTAGAACATGTAAAACAAGATAGAGTGGATGGATTTTATTTTATTTTTTTATTTTTTCCCCATTCCCCTGTCCTCCCTTCAACCACTCAACTCCTCCCTATTTACAAAGCCTTTGTTTTCATTTTTTTCCTTTTCTCATATTTTTTCTTTCCCTTCTTTCCTTTCCCCCACCCGCCTCCCTACTTCCCCTTCCACTTTGGGCCTTTTCCTCCGATTTCATTATTTTACATTTTGATGCTCATTTAAAACTTTCAGTTTCTCACACCAGAGTAACTATTCAGTATTTACACATATATGTCCTATTTATTTCACTTAAGTGTATGGCCTCAATGTGCATCAATTTAGCTATAAATATCTCTACTTTCTCATTCTTTATGTCTGAGTAGTACTCTATTTTATGAAAAATCATATCTTTTTTATCCAGTCACCAGTTGATGGGCAATTGGGCTGTTTCCAAGTTTTAGCTATTACAAACTGTGCTGCTATAAACATGGGTGTGCATATATCACTGTGGTATTATTCTTTTAATTATTTTTGGAAGATACTCAGCAGAGGAATAGCTGGGTCAAATAGGACCTCTAATCCTAGTTTTTGGAAGTATCTCCATACTGATTCCCACAGTGGTTGTAGCAGTCTATGCTCTGACTAAGAGGGGAGAAGGGTTCCTTTCCCCCCACAGCCCTGCCAGCATTTGTTATTGGTTGATTTCTTGATAGCAGCCATTCTGAGTGGACTGATTTTTGAAATTTACTTGTGCAATTTCAATCTAAGTTAATGTTAATATGCATCTTGATTTATATAGATGTTTAATAGAATTTTTTATGATTTGTAAATGGCAAAATGAGTGATGATTATTCCATTAAGGAAATATAGAATATTTACAAATTAATATATAAATACATAATAATCAATATCAATATTATCTCCAATATTCTTTTTTATCCTTTATTCACAAATTCGAAGAGCAAGATGAGCATGCTGTGATAGGAAACAAAAATGCAGGAAAAGAACTAATGAATAATAAAATGAGACATATATTATTTTATTCAACAGATGAGAGCCTGCTATATCCTAGGCATTTTTCTTGTTGCAGAGAAACAACTTTTAAAAAATACAAAAATCTTTGCATGTATGACATTGACATTTTGCTTAGAAAGATCTAAACTAAACAGGAAAAATACAGAAAACTTAGTGTGTTAAAGAATGATAAGGGATAAGGATATGAAGGACAAAATACTCCAGTGAAAGTTTGGGTAAGCAAATCACAAGAGTATATGTATAGGTCAGTTCAGATAGAAGTAATTCTAAGGAATATAAGAAAAATAGGAGGAAAATCAAATGATTAGACAAACCTGGAAGTAAAGTGCCATGTTTTAAGAAGAGAAGGATAAAATCTGACAAACGCTGCTGATAGGTCAAATAAGAAGATGGAGAAATGAACATTGTATATGAGATCATACATGAGGTCATTAACAATTAGGAGAGGATCAGTTTCTGTGGACATCTAGATGTGAAAACCAAGTTGGGTTCAAGAAGGAATGAGAAGGGAGAAATAGTATAGAAAACTCTTTCAATATTTTTTTCTATAAAGGAAAAGAGAGATGCAATTGTGGTAGCTGGAAGGGAAATAGGATCAAGAGATATTTGTGTGTATAAAGAGAGAAGTAAGTATTTGTATATTGATAGGAATTATTCAGTAAAGAAGAGCAATTTAATGATGATAAAGGTGAGGATGGCTGGAACAGTGCCTTTGCATTGTGGAGAGCAGATCTTATTCATAGGGTTTAGGGGTGGGAGATGACATAGGCCTGGGTTAGGAGGTGGGAAGCCATCTATAGAAATGGAATGGAAGTAGAGTACATAGTTACAGATACAGGTAGGTAGGTAAATATGATGGTGGGAAAGCTTGGGAATTATTATCTGGTTATGAAGCTATCTCGATAGAATATGAACAAAGGTCATGACCTGAGAGAGTTTTGGGGAAAAAGTGCTAAATGTTTAAGGAAACAGAAACAAGTATAGAATGGTTGGCTGGAAATGTGAGAGTGAATGCACTGGAAAAATGTGACATGAAATATAGTCAGCATTAAGGCACTATATTAGGTTAGCAGTAATGAATTAAATATGATCATTCATAATGGTTGTGTTTTCTACAGTCAAGTTCAGCTCAAGGATTGGAGCATAAGTGGCTTGGGTATTTGACTTAATGAAGGTTGTAGTCTCCCTGAAAAAAAATGAAATGAGAGAAAAAAGCATAGGGACTGAGGAAAGGGATAGGAAGGTATGTAAACAAATCTCATATTAGTTTGGAATTTAAGGTACATCACAAAGGAAGCAAGGATATGAAGGAATGAGAACAAATGAAAAGATTCAGGGTCAAGGATTATGAGTTTTAGTTCAGTGAGAGGACTATTGATGTCAAGGTAGCAGAGGAAATTAGCTGGAAAATGAGAAGTGGTTATCAAAATTTGCATGTTTGAAATTAAAATGATACAGTGGTTGCATGTGTAATATCACCTAATGTCAAATATATGACCATGGGGTTCAGTAATTGAGGATCATATTGTAAGATAGGAAGAAATCCAGGAATAGAAAGACCTGTTTAGTGGAAATATCTTTTAGGTGAATATTTTAAGCCTCCAAAAAATGTAACAGTCAGTATTTTGAGAGAATAGGAGTGAGACAGGTTCTAAAGAAATGAAGGAAGTGGATTGGATATGTTCAACCACTAAAATAAAACAGAAGCTGAATGCTTCATAGAGAGAAAGAGAATGTAATTTCAGAATCTAGAAATGAGGATGAGGAAGAAAGAACTCAGCTGTCCCAAATCTAGGTCCCATGGCATGAGAACTATGGGAACAAAACCTCCAACTACATACTGTTTTCGTTTTTTCTTTTTACAACTTTTATACTTGAGTTGTTGAAAGAGGGCATTCTATCACCTTCAGGCAAAGGGCACTAAAATACTGATATTTTAAACTGGGAGCAATTCCAGAAATTATACATTTGCCTCAAAAAAGGCAGATTCATATATTTAGAAATATGATTGATATGACTGATAAAAATATGATTTATGGGGACTCACTTGGGGTTAATAATAAGGCAACTAAGTGCTTGCAGGAAAAAAAACAGAACTATGTGCTTTTTCTACAGTATATTTGCTTCTAGCAAACTTGTTAATTTTGTTCTCTGATGTGAAGCATCCACTGGGATGTGAAAGAACTTTTTGCCTTATATGCATTTAACCATGACTGCTATGACTGAATCCTTTCCTGAGAAACAATTCTTATGTAAACTTCAGACTAGCTACAGAAACTTCACGCTTATTTACAGCTACATTCTGTTGGGGTTTTTTTCTTCATTTTTCCCTGTTTTTTAAACATTGTTCCTCTGTTTTCTTACAGGATATTTTTGGCCCTTTGTGGTAGCTCCTTATAGTTGGTTTTGTTGTTATATTTCATTTATTGAGGATCTTATTTTATCTTCTTCCTTTACTTTTAAAATTAGAATCATGGAAAGGGGAATAGAAAATGTAGTTCAGAGGGCAAAATAAGAATAGTTTTTGATCCAATTGTTGAAGATCATGTGCCATTTATTTTTCCTTTTATTTTTTAACTCTTCAAAGATCATTCCTTAATCTCCAAGTGAGCATCCCTAGGTGAAGACCTCTGTAGAGTTTACTTAGGTGCTTAGGGATTAATTTATCTGGATGATTCAGGAGAACTTCAGGCCATAAATTCTGGAGCAATCAGCTCATTTCTGTGAAAAGATACAAAAACTAAAAACCACGGTGTTTGATATACATGTGTAGCTGCTCCAGACTATTTTTCTAAACAGCCAACAGCACAGCTGGAGAAAAATGTAAAAGGGAAAATTTAACCTAGTAGGACCCTCTAATGATAGCATGAGAGGTTTTCTACAAGAAAAGAGCTGTGCTGTTTATAATATCCTTTGAGGCAAAAAATAGATATAATTGCATGACTATACCTAAATTTTTAAATTTTCTCTTCTGCTGGCCTGTTTTTAACATACAGTGGTCTTGGCGAAGCCCGACTGACCTCCAATGCTGCTTGACAAAGTTCCAGCTGGGGGAAAAGGAGGATGGAACACATTGTACCCTCATGTTTTATTTTTTCTTGCCATAATGTTTACAATTGTTACTCTGATCACAGGAGTCATTGTATTTGTGACTAACAACATATTCTCCATGAGGCAAATTGGCAATGTGGTATTGAAATCTGTTCTGGCTCAAAAGTCCCAAATTCCTGTTTCTCTCAGTTCTATTGTCACACCCACTTCTAAAGAAACCCCTCCTAAAACTCCCTCTGTTTTCCTGCTACTATAACTCCTTTCTTCTATTGATGACTTTCTTTTACTAAAGGGGTCTTATAAAGAGATTGAAAGGACAGATTTTAGATGTAAGACACAGTGGAAAATGGGAAATAGAAAGAAAGTTAAGACAGATAAATACACTAAGGAGGCAAGTTACTCAGTTTTTCTCAAAGTACTGTAAACATTTCCTGCTCATGGACCATGAACCCAAATAACATTTAAGCAAGATGAATAGAGGTATAGAAAAAATAGAGAGCTAATAACAAACTATATTAACCATTGTGCAGTTTCTCAAGGGCCAGCTGACGACCACAAGTTTGACATTTAATTAACTAAATCTTGCTTGTATCCCCGCTGATATAGAGATTTTGATTAAGTTACTTTCTGTTCTGTTTAGGTGTGGGTAAATAAGGGGACAATTGTAATTTTTAAATGTATTCATGATATTCAATGAAATGAATCAGCTTAGGAAAAATATACTTTGTTTAGTAAAAAATAACCTTTATTTCTATAGAAATTGCTAAGGCAACCTAAAATGTAAACATGTTCCACCCAATGCCTCCTAGCCATTGCTTAAAGATATAAAAATAAATCAGACCCTGAGACTTCTCAGAGGGAACCTGCACATTGCTTGCGAAGGTTCTTTTCTCACTCGCAGGCCCGAGACCTCTCCCCTTCCTGCCCTGCATCGACTGCAGCTGGTCTGCGGCATGGTCTGAAGAATAGATTCATAAGAATTGTTTTGTGTATGTGTGTGTGTGTGTACAGAACTTTTCAACTCATATACACAATAATCCCTAATAAGAGGAATCTTGAAAGTCTTAAATCATGTTTAATGAAAATATTTAGGAGAATAGTGATTGCTTCTTATGCTAAGTTTCTTTCTGCCTTATGTTACTCTCCTACAATTAAAACCTAAATTGAATCCTAAACTGCAAAATCATGTACTTCATGATCATTTTCAACCACCATTGTCAAAACTAGGGGCAGGGTATCCCAAGGTCTATAAATGTTAAATTATTAGTATGCTAGCTTGAGGCTGTGGCATTAATTTCTGAATAAAAGGCTTTATCATCAGGTGAACTTGCAAAATTTGCAACCCAAGTTCCACCTCAGTGCTTCATTGACAACTCTGTTTAGCTGTTAATCTGCTGAAGTTGACAGCTGCAACATCTGAAGGCATGGCATGATTTTTTTCAACCTTCATTTTGCTCATAGTCTTAGATATCAAGGTTGTTTTCTTCCCTTAACCATTTTCAATTTAAGAATTATTGAAATCTCAGTCTTTAGTCCAATTTCAAATGAATGCCTGCAAATTCAAAAAAGAAATACAAAAATAGAGCTAAATGAGCTAGATCTATCCCAAAATAGTTGTTAGCAATAAAAATACTCATGCTTGCATTCCTTCCCAAATACCTATACATTAGATATATACAGTCATTTATTTAAAAATCTTTGGACTTTTAAATCTTTTGTTTTGTTTTGATTTTTTCTGTTGCTTTTTGAGACTATGTAGTTTAGGCTTCTGTACTCATGGCAATCCTCCAGCCTCAGGCTCCCAAGTGCTGGGATTATAAGCACACATCACCACTCCTGGCTTTAGACTTTTAAATCTTTAAAATCATTTTAACCTAACCAATTGACAGGGTAACATGATAGAAAGGTACTACTGTATTGATTTCTATGATATTAAATGAGTTACTTCTAAGTTATCTGGCATTTACAGTAAGGACCCATTCATTTTCATATAGTCCCTATTGTCTGATAAATAGACATAATAAAAATGTTAACCTATATATTAATATCTATCCACCAGGACAGGTATGGATTACACCAGGTATCAGAACATATGGAACTGTTTTGGGTCTTCTTTAGCTAACATTGTGAGTGTCTATTGAGGAGAAGCATGATGCTAAACAGTTTATAGTCACAGTTTCAGATATCATCATACTACCCTATTAAATATGAAGTATGTATTATTTCATATAAGATGTAAATGAGGCTCAGAAAAATAAAATATCTTATGCAAGTTCACACTGCTAGTAATTGGAGAAGCTCAAATGGGGAATGAGCCCCAAATCGGTTCAATTTAAACCAATGTCTATTCCACTATAACTTTCCTCCAGCCTACCTGATAAGTAATTAAAAATTATAACATTTATGGGACCAATAATGATTCTGCTAAAACTCCAAACATGAAACATCTGCCTTGGGAAAATGGCTCACACACAGACCATGCTGCCAGTGACATCCATCTAAAATTTTAAAATGTAAATTTACTGAATCAAGTATATATGAAATGGCAGTGAATGAAATCAATAGGGCTGCCGGATAAAATGCAGAAAACCAGTTACATTTGAATTTCTGATAAAATTAATCACTTTTTTACAATTATAAATATGGCCTATACAATAGTTAGGGTACACTTATAAGAAATTACCCCTTGTGGGCCGGGGATTTAGCTCAGTGGTTCTGCCGCCTGCTTCGCAAGCGCAAGGTCCAGAGTTCGATTCCTGGTACAAAAAAAAAAAAAAAAGAAAAGAAATTACCCTTTGTATATAACAAATTAAAATTTAACAGGGCATACTATATTTTTATTTGCTAATTCTAGAAAGCCTATGATAAAATAGTTATAGTGAAAGCTTTTGATTTTAGAGTACCACTTAATCATGTTTTCCTTGAACTATGGAGAAAAAAAAAACACCTGAGGAATGATACATAGTGATTGGATAATGACATATATATTGTGCTGTGTAGGAGGCAAATGTTTTTGAGGCAGAGGGGAATAAATGTTACTATATCCTGAAATATTCTGTCATGTAGTTTTATTTGAAGATTTGTTACAGTTTCTGAGCTTGTATATTATGGCTCAAAGTAGTACTTATTGCATCTAAACCTTTAAATTAAAATTCACTGATGGATCTGAATTATCAGGAAAAAATACCTTTTATAAGGCACAAGCTTTTTACTTCATGATTACACATTGTGGTACAAAATGTGTTGACCTTGAGTTAGAAAATCTGAATCCTGCTTCCAGCTCTGTCACTTATTAGGCAAATGATTTGGGAAGTTATCTATCTTCACTGTACTTCACTTTCCATATGTTTTTAATAAGGGTAATATTCCCCGTCCAGTCTACTTCACATAATTGTTAAGAAGCCAAATGAGACAATAGATAACATATGGTTTTGTAAGTTATAGAGCATTATTCAACATATTAACAATTGTCTTCAGTTTTTCAACAAAGACGCATTAAATGATAGCTAATCATAACACTAAAAATATAATATTCAACCTCCATCTCATGGACACCAGCACCCTGTGCCTGGAACCTCTGCCATGCAGATGCCAGTGACCTGTGGCTGGAACTTCCATCTCACAGACACCAGTGCCCCTGGAGCTCACCATGTGGGCCTTGTGGTATCTGAATCCACACTGCAGAGGTGCCATAAGAGCCAAAAAAGGCCATGGTTATGATCCCTAGAAGATAGAGGAGAAGTGAACAACAGAGAGAGGGCCTCTCTGAAGCTCTTCAAAGAAAATTGAAGCCCACTGGTAAAGTGAAGAAAATCTCTGTAATAAAGGCACAGTGGACCACTGTGGTTGGAAAGTTGCTGGGATCAGCACCTCCCATAGAAACCCAGACCCACTTTGGGGGAAGGACAGCTGTAACCTGCACTAGAACCTTGCAGAGTTCAATCCTGCAGGAGGTCAGAGAGCTCAACTTGGGCCTTGCAGTCAGAAATCAGCCTGAATCTTAGTGGACTATGGCTGGCTTGCTGAGACTAATTGACTTATGCACAGTGCTGCCCATGTTGTCTACCAGGTCAATAGAGACATATCCTGAGGGAGGCCCTTTTATATTTTTTCTTCTCTCTCTCTCTCTCTCTCTCTTACTCTCTCTGTCACTTTTTGTTCTGTATTTCTCTCCCTCTTTCCTATTTCTGATAGGTTCCTGTCCTATTTCAGATTGCTTTTCTCTCTATTCCCTTCTCTCGACTGTTACTATACTTACGGGAAGGTGAATATAGTGTCTAGCTTCCTTATTGGTGTTAGTTTGTTCTGTTCTTGTCTATGTTCCTTCACTCTGTCTTTTCCTCTTGTCTTCAACAGTTTCCCAAAATTTACATGATCTTCCTGTGTCCTCTAGTCTCACTTCTAACCTTTTCCTCCCCTTCTATCTCTCTATCTCTCCCTCCGCAACTCCTTCTAAATCCTTATCCCAAATTTGCTATTTTGAAGGCTTTATTTACTACAAACATATTTTGAGCTGGTTCTCAGTTTTGATCTAGCTCAGTTAAAGGTGACAGATTAATTGCCACCACAAATTGTCATTTTCTAAGCTGTGTTTGATGCTATTGTTATTGCTGATTATATCACTTGGGCTAAGGTGTTGTGTCTGATCTAATCAGTTGTCCTTCCTGGTATACTGAAAATGAGATTGCCTAAGAGTCATTAGAGACTCAACGCCTAAAGACCAGCTATACCTGGAAGACAACTCTGACGAGCAATAATTCCATAAGGGTTCTAAATACAAGCAATAAAGATATTCACAATAAGTAATATTGAAGTATTAGCCCAGGTATGAAGCAAAAAAACAGCACAAACAACAAAAACAGAAATGAGAAGATACGTAAACAAGGACCAAACTCAGGCTACAAGCTCACCACAGGCAAATTCTAGGGGAAAGGAAATGGAACGATCTGACAGTCAACCACCTGGACACCCTGAACTGATCACATGGGAAATATCAAAAAAGATGACCGAGGCTCTAGAAAAATTCAAAACAGAAATAATTTGCCAGATAACTACAGAGATGGTGAGCAGAATGAAAGAGATGGTGAGCAGAATGAAAGACATGACTAGAGATCCTAGAAGAGAAATAGATTTAAAAAATGGATCCACTCAGTACTATGATGGAAGCCATGAATGCCCAGCATAGGAAAGAAATGGAAACCATGAATGCCCAACATAGGAAAGTAATGGAATCCATGAAGCAGATTTAAACAGATATCCAGGAGATTAAAAATTCCATTGAAACTATTCACAGCAGAATGAGCCACTGTGAAGATAGAATATCAAATATAGAAGACAGGATTGTGGTTAGGGACCATGAAAAGTGAGATTTCTTAAATAATATTAAGGGAATATGGGAAATTGATCCAGCAGCTGCAAGATGATGCAAAGAATAATATAAGACTGATAGGAGTCCACAAAAAAGGAGCAGAAAGGGCAATTGAGATTAAAAAAATGTTCAAAGAAGTAATAGCAGAAAACTTGCCAAACAGGGGAAAACAATTAGACATACAGATAAGTGAGACATATAGGACTCCAACTACCCATGATCAAAAATAATTTACACATAGACGTATAATAATCATGATCCCAGAAACCTAACAAAAGAAGAAAATCCTATAAGCAGTTAGAGAAAAGAAACAAATCACATACAAAGGAAAGCCCATCAGAATCACAGCAGACTTTTCAACACAAACCTTCAAGTCACAGAGAGCCTAGAGTAAAGTACTTCAAGCCCTAAAAGAAACTAACCTCCAATCTAGACTGCTGTATCCTGAAAAATTATCTTTCAAAATTGATGGGGGAAATTAGATACTTCCACAACAAAGAACACCTGAGAAACTTCATAAATACAAAACCATCACTCCAAATAATTCTAAACAATATCCTAGAAAAACAATGAGGGTCACAACTCCAGGAGTCCCATCAAAGTGAAACCATCAGGCAAGGCAAGAAATTAAAGGGAGAGGGGGAAAAATAAAAAATAAAAGAGCCAACAACAGTAAAACATCATGACAAGGATGAGTCAATATCTATTGATTATAGCCATGAACGTTAATGGGATCAATTCACCAATCAAAAGAAATAGACTGGCAGAATGGATTAAGATGGAAAATCCGACAATATGTTATATACCAGAAACACACTTAACTCAAAAAGAAATTTATAGACTAAAACTAAAAGGATAGAAAACAACTCTCCATGCAACAGGAACATGGGAAAAAACAGGGGTAGCATTCTATTTGAAGACAAGGTAGATTTCAAACCAAAACTAATTAAGAGAGACAAAGGTCACTACATCCTTGTAAAGGGAACAAACCAAGAAGAGATGACAATCATAAATATATATACACCAAATTCTAGTGCTCCCAACTATATATAACAAATATTAATGGACACGAAAAACCAAACAAGCACTAATACATTTGTAGTGGGGGAAATCAATAAATATTCCACTGTCACAAATAGATCATCTAGACAGAAAATCAACAATGAAATAATAGAACTGAACCAAACTTTTGAATAAATGGATTTAATAGATGTCTACAGTGTTCCACACCACAACATCAGAATACACATTCTTTTGCACTGCACGTGGGTCATTCTCCAAAATAGACCACATGTTAGCTCATAGGATATGTTGTAGTAAATGGAAAGGAATTGATGTCATAGCCCTTTATATTATCAGACCATAGTGCAATTAAAGTGAAGATCAATACCTTAAGAAACTGCAAGAACTTCACAAAAACATGTAAATTGAATAACTCTCCTGAAGAACTAATGGGTCACAGAAGAAATTAAAAAAGAAATTCGACTGTTTCTACAATTAAATGTCAACACAACATACAGAACCTATGTGACACATGGAAGCAGTCCTACAAGGGAAATTCATAACAGTAAATGTCCATACCAGGAAAACCAATTGAGCTCAAATAAACAATCTAATGCTGATCCTCATTCTCCTAGAAAAAGAAGGGCAAGACAAACCCAAAGCTCATATAAGGGAGGAAATTATAAAGATCACAGCAGAAATCAATGCAATGGAGACTAAGAGAATGATACAAAAAACCAACGAATCTGAATTGGTTCTTTGAAAGAATAAATAAAATTGATAAACCTTTAGCCAACCTTATCAAAAAAAATGAAAATAGAAAAGGTCTAGTGGTGAAAGGCAGGTGAGGTCCAGATGGCAGGGCTGGACAGTGGCTTTTGCTAGAATCTAAATCAGAATTTGAATCAGAACCTTTTTTGAGGATGCTGAAACATCTTCTTTGGACTGAGTTTCTTTTGAGTGGAACCAAGAGGAAGACTAATTAATACATTCAATTCTGAAATAAACCATGGCTCATACCAAATGTTAAGCTGTGGTGATCCGCCTGGTGAGACAAGACAAGCAGCTTGAAGTTCCTGCGACCTTCCCGGGCCCCGCCCATGGCACAGTGAGGTCCACTTAGCCCAACGCCCAGTCCCCCCCCCCACCCCCGTGTGCTGCCTACCTTCTGGCTTTTCTGCTGCCTGGTCCCACACTACAGAGGCACAGGAGATTTTATAAAGACCCTTGTCCTGAGTGCCACAAGATAGAGCAGAAGTTAGTAACAGAAAGAGGGCTTCTCAGGCTCCTCGAAGAAAGCTGAAGCTCAGAAGAAAAATAAAGAGAACCTCTACAATAAAGGCACATCAGACCACTGTACTTGGTCTGCTGCTGGCTTGCTGAGATTCATTGACTTGGATATGCACAGGGATTCCTACCTTGCCTTCTGTGACAGCAAAGACATACCCTGAAGGAGGCCCATAATTTCTATTGCTATTTGCAAAAAAGAAAAAAAAATTTTTCTCTTATTTTTAATTCTTAATTTTTACTTTTGTTGTACTCTTCAAAGTTTTACTTTTCTTTCTTTTCTTTCTTTTATCTTTTCTTTCTTTCTCTCCCACTCATTCTCTCACTGTCCCACATTGCTCCTCATCTCCCCATTTGTTCCTTTCTACAATGAATTCAGATTTCACCCTTACTATTCTCTTCTTCTCTTTTTCCTTCTCTTGATTATCATTAGGTTTAAAGGAAAGTAAATTTGGTATCTAGCCTCCCTGTTGCTGTTAGGTGATTCTATTTACATCTTTGTTCTTTCATTATGCCATTTTCTCTTGCCTTTAACAACGTCTTAGCGTTTGTGTGATCTTCCTGTGTATTCTGGCCTCACCGCTAATCTTACCTGTTCTTTCTACCTGTCCCTCCCTCGCCAACTCCTTTTAACTCCCCATCCCAAAGGGGAAAGATGCTATATTGAAGAGTTTATTCATTATAAACTTATGTTGGGTTGTTCCTTGGTTTTAATTTAACTCACATAGTTAAAAGTGATAGATTAATAACTACCACAAATTGTCATTTTCTAAGCTGTGCTTGATGCTATGGTATTGCTGACTATGTCATTTGGGCTAACATGTTGTGATTGATCTAATTCGTTTTCCTTCCTGGTGGAAGAAAAATATAATAGCTTCAGGGTAATTAGAGTCTCAAAACCCAAACACAAGCTATATCTAGAAGACACTGCTGAAAAGCAATCATTCCACAAGGGTTTTAAACATGAGCAACAAAGATACCTACATTAAGCAATCTTGAAATATCAACCCAGGAATTAAACCAAGGACAGTACCAAAAACAAAAATGAGAAGACACTTAAGCAAGGCACAAACCCAGGCTTCCATGCCACAAAACGGAAATTCTGGGGGAAATGAGGTGGAAAAGTCTGATAAGCAACCATTTGGACACCCTGAACTGATAGCACAGGAAATAACAAAGCAGATGCATGAGGCTCGAGAAAATTTCAAAACAAAAATAATCTCCCAGATAAATACAGACATGGTAAACAGAGTGAAAGACATGATTAGAAGCTCCAGAGCAGAAACAGATAAAAAAATAGATGAGATCAGAAACATGCTGGAAGCCATGAATGCCCAGCATAAGAAAGAAATGGAAACCATGATCACCCAACATAAGAAAGAAATGCAATCCATGAAACAGATTTGAACAGATATTCAGGAGATTTAAAACTCCATTGAAAGTGTTCAGAGCAGACTAAGAGAATCTAAAGACAGAATATCATATATAGATGACAGGATTGCAGTTAAGGACCATGAAACAGAGATTTCTTAAAGATAGTAAGGGACCATGAGAAATCAATCCAACAGCTGCTAGATGATGCAAAGAAGAATAACATAAGACTCATAGGAGTCCATGAAAAAACAGGAGAAAGTACAACGGACATAAAAAAACTGTTCACAGAAGTAATAGTAGAAAACTTCCCAGACAGAGGTAGAGAATTGGACATACAGATAAGTGAGGCATATAGAACTCCATCCAGCCATGACCAAAAAAAATCTACACCTAGACATATAATAGTCAAGATCCCAGAAACCCAACAAAAGAACAAAATTCTATAGGAAGTTAGAGAAAAGAAACAAAATACCTACAAAGGAAAGCCCATCAGAATCACAGCAGATTTCTCAACACAAACCCTCAAATCAAAGAGAGCTTGGATTGAAGTATTTCAAGTCGTAAAAGAAAATAACTTCCAACCTAGACTGTTGTATCCTGCAAAATTATCTTTCAAAATCAATGGGGATATTAGATACTTCCATGACAAAGAACACCTGGGAAATTTTTTTTTGTTAAATTTTTTATTGGTACATTTTAGGTATACAACACAATTACATTTCTCATTGGGAATTGTACCAGAACACCAGAGAAATTTAGTGAACACCAAACAAGCACTCCAAACAATTTTAAGAAATATCCTAGAAAAAGACAATGAAGGTCACAACTCCATGAGGCCCTGAAGAGAGAAGGCACCATGCAAGGTAAGACACTAAAGCAAAAGGTGGGAAAATAAGAAATAAAAGAGCCAACAAAAGTAAAACATCATTACAAGGATGAGTCATTATCTGACAATTATAACTATCAATGTTAATGGCCTCAATTCACCAATCAAAAGAAATGGACTGGCAGAATGGATTAAGAAGCAAAACCCAGCAATATGCTGTATACAAGAAACACACATAACTCAAAAGGAAATCAATAAATACTATTCGGTATTTATTCATGCGTGTCCTATTTATTTAACTTAAGAGTATCGCCTCAATGTGCATCCACTTAGCTATAAATGTCTGTAATTTCTCATTTTTTATGGCTGAGTAGTACTCCATTTTATTAAAAAACATATTTTCTTTATCCAGTCTCCAGTTGATGGGCATTTGGGCTGTTTCCAAGTTTTAGCTATTACAAACTGCGCTGCTATGAACATGGGCGCACATATATCACTGTGGTATGATTCTTATAATTCTTTGGGGAAGATCCCCAGCAGTGGAATAGCAGGGTCAAATGGGACTTCCAGTCTTAGTTCTTGAGGTATCTCCATACTGATTTCCACAGTGGTTGCACCAGTCTACACTCCCACCAGCAGTGGAGCAGGGTTCCTCTTTCCCCACAGCACCACCCGCATTTGTTATTGGTTGATTTCATGATAGCAGCCATTCTTACTGGAGTGAAGTGGAATCTCAGCATTGTTTTCATTTGCATCTCTCGAATGACCAGTGATGTTGAACATTTTTTCATGTATTTATTTGCTATTTCTACTTCTTTGTCTGAGACATGTCTGTTCATTTCAGATGCCCATTTTTGGATTGGGTCTTTAAATTTGGGAGGTCTGATCTTTTGAAGTTCTTTATAGATTCGAGATAGTAGACCTTTGTCTGAGGAAGAGCAGGTGAAGATTTTTTCCCACATTGTGGGTTGTCTCTTCACACTGCTGGTGGTTTCTCTTGCTGTGCAGAAGCCTTTTAATAAGAAGAGATCCCACTTGTTGATTGTTTGTGCTAGTTCACGGGCAACTGAGGTTTTGTTCATAAAATCTTTTCCTACACCAATGTCTTCAGGAGTTCTACCTAACCTCTGTTCCAACTGGTTCAGAGTTTCTATTTTAATATTTAGATCTTTAATCCATTTTGATTTTAGTTTAGTGCATGGTGAGAGATATAGGCCTAGTTTTAATCTTGGGCAAGTTGAAGCCCAATTTTTCCAGCACTATTTATTAAAGAGGCTATCTTTCCTCCAGTGAGGGTGTTTGGCTCCTTTATCGAAGATGAGATGGCTGAGTGTGTCTGGAGTTGTTTCTGCATCTTCTAATCTGTTCCACTGGTCCTCAAGTCTGTTTCTTTGCAAGTACCATGCTGTTTTTATCACAGTAGCTTTGTAGTAGAGTTGCAGGTTGGGGATTGTGATACCCCCTGCCATGTCTCTGTTACCTAGAATTGCTTTTGCTATTCTGGGTCTCTTCTTGTTCCAAATGAATTTTTGGATTGTTTTCTCAAGGTCTATGAAGTACGCTGCTGGTATCTCAATTGGAATTGCATTAAATCTGTATAGCAGTATTGGAAGTATGGCCATTTTCACTATATTAATCCTTCCTACCCAGGAGCAGGGGATGTCTGTCCATTTTCTGATATCATCTTCAATCTCTCTTTTCAGAGTGCCATAGTTTTCAGAGAAAAGGTCTTTGATTTCTTTCATTAGTTTGATTCCTAGGTATTTCAGTTTTTTGGATGCTATTGTGAAAGGAATTATTTGACCTATTTCTGTCTCATTGAGTCTGCCATTTGTGTAGAGGAAAGCTATTGATTTTTGTGTGTTGAACTTGTAACCAGCTACTTGAATGAATTTGGTTATTAAGTCTAGAAGACTTTTGGTGGAGTTCTTGGGGTCTTCTATAAAGAGTATCATGTCATTTGCAAATAATGACAATTTGACTTCTTCATTTCCTATCTTTATTCCTTTTTTTTCTTTCTCTTGTCTAATTGCCATGGCTAATGTTTCCAGAACTATATTGAACAAGAGTGGTGATAGTGGACATCCTTGTCTTGTTTGTGATTTGAGTGTGAAGGATTTCAGTTTTTGACCATTTAGTATGATATTGGCTGTTGGCTTTTCACAGATGGCTTCTATCAGTTTGAGGTAGAGACCATCTATTCCAATTTTTTGTAGGGTTTTTATCATAAATGCGTGTTGGATTTTGTCAAATGCTTTTTCTGCATCTATGGAGATAATCATATGGTTTTTGTCCTTGGCTTTATTGATATAGTATATTACATTGATTGATTTTTGTATATTGAACCATCCCTGCATCCCTGGAATGAATCCCACTTGATCAGGGTGTATGATCTTCTTGATGATCTCCTGCATTCTATTTGCCATTATCTTATTAAGGATTTTTGCATCAATGTTAATTAGTGAGATTGGCCTATAGTTCTCTTTTTCAGTTGGGTCTTTCTCTGCTTTGGGGATCAAGGTGATGCTTGCTTCCAGGAATGAATTTGGGAGTATTGCTTCCCTTTCAATTTCCTTGAAGAGTTTAAACAGTAGTGGCAGCAGTTCCTCTCTAAATGTCTTGTAGAATTCAGCAGTGAAGCCATCAGGGCCCGGGCTTTTCTTAGTTGATGTTTTTAATTACATTTTCAATTTCATTGGTTGATATTGGTTTGGTCAGAATTTTTAGGTCTTCTTCATTCAACTTTGGTAATTCATATGTATCTAGGAATCTGTCCATTTCTTCTGTGTTGTCCATCTTATTGGCGTATAGGTTCTGGAAGTAGGTATTGATGATCCTCTGGATTTCTGCTGGGTCTGTTGTAATTTCACCCTTTTCCTTCCTAATTGCATGGATTTGGGCCTTTTCTTTCCTTTTTATGACAAGGTTGACTAAAGGTTTGTCAATTAGCCTCTTTAATAAATGGTTCTGGAAAATGGATTTCAACTTTCCACAAATTAAAACTTGACCCATAACACTCACCATGCAGTAAACTAAAATCAAAATGGATCAAAGACCTAAATATTAAAGCAGAAACATTAAACTTGCTGGAAGATTGGTTAGGTAGAACTCTTCAAAATAGTGACATAGGAAAAGACTTTATGAACAAAACCTCAGTAGCCCCAGAACTAGCACAACAATCAACACTTGGGGTCTCATCTTATTAAAAAGCTTCTGCACTGCAAGAGAAACCACCAACAGAGCTAAGAGACAACCTACAATGTGGGAAAAAAAATTTACTAGCTGTTTCTCAAAGGACTACCATCTAGAATATATAAAGAACTTAAAAAAAAAATCAGACCTCCCAAATTTAAAGACCCAATCCACTAATGGGCATCTGAAATGAACAGAAATTTCTTAGACAAAGAAGTAAAAGCAGCAAATAAATATATGAAAAAATGTTCAACATTACTGGTCATTCAAGAGATGCAGATGAAAACAGCAGTGAGATTCTATCTCACTGCAGAAAGAATGGCTGGTATCAAGAAATCAACCTATAACAAATGCTGGTGTGGACGTGAGGAGAAAAGAACCCTCCTTCATTTTTGGTGGGAGTGCAGACTGGTGCAACCACTGTGGTGGTCCGTATGGAGATACCTCAAAAAACTAGAATTAGAAGTCCCATTTGACCCAGCTATTCCCCTGCTGGGTGTCTTCCCAAAAGTATTAAAAGAATCATACCACAGTGATATATGCACACTCATGTGCATAGCAGCACAGTTTGTAATAGCTAAAACTTGGAAACAGCACAGTAGCCCATTGACTCGAGACTGGATAAAGAAGATATGGGTTTTTTTTAATAAAATGGAATACTATTCAGCCATAAAGAATTGAAAACTAGAGTCATTTATAGCTAAATGGATGCACATTGAGGCCATACTCTTAAGTGAAATGCATAGGATACACATGTGTAAATACTGAATAGTTTCTCTGGTGTGAGAAATTGAAAATGTAAATATGAATCAAAATGTATAATAGATAATGTGAAATAGGAAGAAAATGTCTAAAGGGGAGGAGGAAGTCGGAGGAGCAGGGGAAAGGAAAGAAGATAAAGGAAAAATTATGAGAAAATTTAAAAATGGAAGCAAAGCCTTTGAAAATAGGGAGGAGTAAAAGGGTTGATGGAGGGCAGGGGAATAGGGAAAAATTAAGAACCAAGATATATCATGTAAAAGTACAAATTCCCAATGATGAATGTCATCATATTGTATACCTAAAATGTACTAATAAACTTTAAAAAAGAAAATAAAATATAATACTCATGAAATTATAGGTAACACTCATTAAATTACTTGCCTGTTAGAGAAACTTTGTTGTTTTCTGATTATTTTTGTTAGCAAAAACATATTTCATTTTTTGTGTGATTTACTGTTCTTAATTTTGTGCCCTTGAAACCATTGAAATTGATTTTTTCCAAACTGAGAAAATGCAAATAATAAATTAGACTTCCTCTCTTGAAAGATGATGTAGAATATGTGAATGTGGATTATGAGATCACATGTGACACATATGGAAATGTTATATACAGAATGGCATTGGATGATAATGTAAATGTTAATATAATTTTATTCAGTTTCTGGATAATATTTATTAAAATCTCATTAACCAAAACAGCACAAAAGAAATTTCCAAGTTTTTATGATGGTTAAGAAAGCTCTCATTCTTATTGTAATTAAACCTTTTCTAAATGAAATGTGGAAAAGCTTTAATAACAGCAACAGTTTCACTTCTTAGAGTTAAGGATTTACATTTTCTCCATTGCAGATATATGGGTAAGTACCAAGAAAATCATTCCTATGTCATGACATGATTTAAGACTGCCAGTTGGAATATTTTCTTAAATATACATACTGATATCGTAAAGGAAACAAGATGGTGAAAGGAAGGTTCATAATGCCATATATTAAAAGTCAGCCTATTTTTAACTAAACCATTATTCAAAATATCATTGAGACTCAGTCTCTTTTTCTTTCTCCTACCCTTTTCCTTTAATCCCCCCCTCTACTTATCTAACTTAATATTTTTCTTCTAAGGAATATATTTGTTGCACATTGAAATGAAAACTCATAGATTACTAGTCTTTGTCTTTTTACTACTATTATATTCTGCCCCTCAGAATAGCTTTTAGCATTTATTTAAAGATTTTAATTAGTACATGTTTGTAGTACACAACGTTTACATTCATCTTAGGGAGTGGGTATGTATACTTAATATATCTTAACTCTGTTTATTCTCCACCCTCATTCTCTTGGTGTCCTTCCCATTTGAAATGATCTATCTCCATTTTTCTTATTGTGTATCTTTTATCTTGTTTGTCACATTACTTATACTTTGAATTTCCCATACAAGAGAAGTTATGTGATATTGAGCCCTGTGTATTGGATTTATTTCACTTAACGCTGTGATCTCAAAGTGCATCTATTTTCCTACAAATGACTCAAATTTTTCCTTTCAAATGGTAAATTAGTCCTCCATTATGTGTAAATACCAAATTTTCTTTATACATTTATCTGGAGACATACACGCTTCTTCCAAGACTTGGATATTATGAGCTACATTGTTATGAATATGAGTATGCATGTATCATTGTGATGTGTTATCTTTAACTCTTTTGGAAAGATACGTAGAAGGGGAAGAGGTAGGTCAAATGGAATTTCTATTTTTAGGGGTTTTTTTGGTGAAATCTCCATACAGGCTTCTATAATGTTTGTATCAGTTTACATTCCAACCAACAATATAGGATTGATTTTCCCCCATCTTTGCTAGCATTTGTTATATTTTGATAGTTTGAGGAAAACCATTCTTTCAGGAATAAGATGGAATCTCAGTGTTGTTTTAGTTTTCATTTCTCTGATGGCCAAAGATGTTGAGCATTTTTACATGTATTTATTGGCCACTTGTACTTCTTCTTGTAAGAAGTGCCTCTTTATTTCAGATGCCCAATTTTCCATTGAGTCTTTTATTTTGGGATGTCCGATTTTTTTTTAGTTCTTTATAAGTTCTAAATACTAGTCTTCTGCCAGAGGAGTAGTTGACAAAAAAATTTTCCCATGTTGTAAGTTGTCTCTTTATTCTATTGGTTGTTTATTTTGCTGTCCAAAAGCTTTTTAATTTGACATAATCTCATTTGTTGATTCTTGATGGCATTTCTTGTACAACTTGGGTTCTGTTCATAAAGACCTTGTCTAGGGCTATGTTTTCAAGTGTTTTACCTGCATTATTTTCTAACAGGTTAAGTGTTTCTGTTTTAATATCAATGTCTCTTACCCATTTTTAATTTATTTTACTGCTTGGTGAGAGATATGGGACTAAATTCAATTTTCTTCACATGTGTAACCAATTTTCCTAGCACCATTTGTTAAAGAGACTATCTTTCCTCTAGCATAGGCCTTTGGTTCCTTCTTTGCCAAATTTTGTTTTTGTTTACAAACTCCCCATTGGGTTACAAACATGACCACAGCCATCTTTCCCACACAAACACAAACATGGTCATCTTTTTCAAAATCATAGAACAAATTAAGTTCATGAACTGAGGTACTACTGTATATATCCTTTTAATTTCTTTCTATTTCCTGATTGCTTTGGCTAATATTTTAAGCATTATATTAAACAGGAGTGGTGACAGTGGACATCCTCATATGGTTCCTGATTTTAGAAGAAAATCTTTCAGTTTTTCTCCATTTAATATGATGTTAGCAGTAGATTTTTCATAAGTGGCTTTTAACACATTGAGATGAGGTCTTTCTCTTAGCAGATTGAGATAAGGTCTTTAACTACTTTATTCACAGTTGTTTTTATCATGAATGTGTGATAGATTTTGTCAAAGGCTTTTTTATATATCTATTGAGATGTTCATGTAATTATTGTCCTTGCTTCTGTTTATGAGATGTATTACATCTATTAATTTGTATATTTTGTTTTTATTTTTATATTTATATTATATTTATATTTATTTTTAAAATTCTATCCTGAGAATTATAATTCCATTAAGCTTCAATTTGACCAAAAGTATAATCACTTAACAGCAATTACTTAAACTAAAAATAAGAGATAAAATTATTTTTGAAAAGAGATAAAAAGTATTGTCAGGTTTCTTGTTGTGGCTCTGGATGTTCAGTAGCAGGCTCACTTGAAGGCAGAATTGATCCTAAAGGGAACTCAATTCTACTTTCAGAATGTGGGGGTGAGGGGAAACATCCAGCTCTTGGAGGATGATAATGAGGAAAACCCCACGGTGGATAGACATTACTCATTGGGAATGGAGGAGGTGGGCCAGAGAAATCCCTTGGAGGAAAATAATCTTGAGGAACTCTGTAGATGTTTCCTGTAGAAGATGGAAGAAAAGGAGGTCTTCTCCTCAGGACCTGGCTTCTTAGATACACTAGAAATGGCTGACCTCCAAGTGGAGGAAGAAGTAGAGGAATAAATTCAGGGCCAGTTACTTTGCTTTCAGCAGGGAGAGAAGAATCAGGCACATTTGAATTATCAGGATCATCTTTGGTATCATTTCTACTTGATTCCAATTCTGAAGACATTGGCTAATCCACTTTATCCAAAGAAAGCATATTTTAACTTCTCAGTTCTGCTGGTCCAAAAAGTCTACCAGAATTAGAATAGTATCTATCTTGCTTTTTTAGTGGAAGAGCTGGGTCAGGATATTTTTGAGCTGGTGGGGGAAACATCACCCTACAGTCCTGTTCCCATGGAGGTGACAGAGATCAAAGGTCAGAAGGTGCTCTATGAGGATCAGTGCACAAATTATAGCTTGAGTCTCCTCATTCATTGCTAATCTGATGGTCCAGAGGATTCTCTAAGCCTCCTGAGCATCTTCCTCCTCACCCTGGAAGCAAAGGGAGAGTCTGAATGGACCCTCCAACAAAGTTGGAAGATAGAGTAAAGCTCTCATCTCAGATGAATGATGACCCAATGATGAGGGACCATATGGGAAATGCTCTCTGCCAAATGCTGTATTTGGAACATCAAGTACATAAGGATCTTTTTCTAAAAGTTCAAATTTAAACTGTTTCAGTTAATTTTTGTCTGTTGTAAGCATTTTCTTTCCTTAACTTGTTGAAGTTTCTTTCAGCAGTCTGAGCTGCCAACCAATTATCATATGCTTCTTTCTCGTGGGAAATAATCTGCCCTTGATAAGACTGAATGGTTCTCTCCAATTCTTCTAGATCTTTGATTCATGTTCTGTAGGTCTCTAGCTCTTCAGCAGCATGGCTGATCTTTTCATCCAGTTTGGAAAGTTTCTCTTTTTCTAACCCATAATTTTCCTCTATTGTTAATTTCCTGTGGAGTTTCCTCTCATTTTCTTGATACAGTTCAGTCATTACTTCAAGTCTCTGCTGAAGCCTCTGATTCTCACTTTCAAATTGTGTATTTTCTGACTGCAAAAATGCTTATTCAGTCTGGAGATTTTTAATACACTCTGTAAGGTCTTCCTTTGTTTTATCTACTTCAGATAACTGAATATAAATCTATTTTCTTTCTCTTTCTAAGGATTTTAAAGAAGCATTTAACTTAGCAGCATAAATCAGTTTCTTCAAAGCTCATTTTGGCTCATTATGTAAGTCAGCACCACTCGATGATTTGCTCTTCACTTTCAATTTCAAGTTACCATCATCTGTTATGTCTTCTCTAAGCACAGGAGCCCAATCTTTCATCTTTACCAAATGTTCAATCAGAGACTTGATGTGATTTTTCTTTATCATTTAGAACTGGTTATGCACGTACTTTGGAGCCTTCAAATGTTATTTTTTGCTTATTAGGTTCACTCACTTGTTCTTCCCACACTTCAACTTCTTGTAAAAGCCAATTTTACTTTCCTGAAGTTGGGAATTTTCATTCAAAGCATCATTTCTTTGCTCCCTTAAGTCATTCTTCATTGATTTGAAATATTTTGAAGGTTTTTTTGGCTTCAGCTACTTGGGATTTGAGGGATTTTGATTCATCTTCTAAGGCCTGTGTCTTTTCTGAAACATCAGCCATCAATTCTTCTTGTTCAGAATGTTTAGATTTCTGATCATTTAGCACTTTTTCTAGAAAAAGTATTTCACCTTCAAGCTTAAATCTGTTCCTATTCAGATTTTCATAGGATTCCTCCAGACTTTGTGCTTCTGTTGACTCCTTCTCAAAGCTGGCATCCTTTAAAGAAGACTCTAAGCCTTCATACTCTTTTTGAACAAGGCTTTTTCCAGTAGTTTACATTTTTCAATTAGTTTAGAAAGCTTTATGGCAAGCTGTTTTTCTCTCCCCACATAACACTGGATTCTAACTGATGGAGAGTTTCTCCATAAATATAAGAAAATAGCAAAAACAAAAACAAACAAACAAAAAACCCAACAACAATAGCTTCCCCTATCACCAATTCCCAGGATAAACTGTAGGGATTTGGTCCTGTTCTCATCTCTTCAGGCAGTGCTGCCACAACCCTGCATAGCTCGGCCAGGACTGACCCCAAATATGGCCTCAGGCCCCTCCATGGTGCAAGGCTGCTCCAGGTGTCCCAACCACAGCCTCAGCCTGGCTGGTCCACAAGTGGTGGCCAAGCAATTTGCATATTTTGAACCATGCTTGCTTCTCTGAGATGAAGCTTACATTGTTATGATGTTTGATTTTTCTGATTTATTTGTTGCATTCTGTTTACCCATACCTTGTTGAGGATTTTTGCATCTCTGTTCATTAAGCTGATTGGTCTATAGTTTACTCTTATTTGAGTCATTGTCTTGTTTTGGAATCAGGGTAATGCTAGCTTTCAGGAATGAGTTTGAAATTACTCTTTCTCTAAATTTCACTAAAGAGTTTGAGGAATATTGCCATTAGATCTTCCCTGATGTTTTTGTAGATTCAGTGGTGAACTCATCAGATACTGGGCTTTTCCTAGTTGGTAGGCTTTTTGTTACTGCCTCAATTATATTGCCTATTATTGGATTTTTCAGGGTATTTATGTCTTTTTGGTTCAGTTTTAGCAATTCATATGTTTTCAGGAATCTGTCCATTTTGTCCAGATTTTCTGATTTGAGTACAATTTTCCATAGTAGTTACCAATAATCCTCTTGATTTCAGCAGTGTCTGTTGTGATATTGCCTTTTTAAAAATTTTTAATTGCATTTTCTTTCCTTGTTTTGGTAAGTTTTATTAAGAGTTTTTCTACTTTGTTTATTCTTTTGAAAAACCTGCTTTTCTAGTCATTGATCCTTTCTATTGATTTTTTTTGGTCTCAATTGCATTGCATTAATATTTGCTCTGCTCTTCATGATTTCTTTTTTTGTACTAGCTTGTGATTGGACTATTACAATTTTTCTAGGATATTGAGGTGGATGCTTAGTTTATTTGAGCTTGCTTAGTTTTCCTAATGTGAATATTCATCTCAATAAATATCTCCCTTAGTATTGCTTTCACTGTGTCCCAAAGGTTCTAGAATATGTACTGTTATCATTTGATTCTAGGTATTGTTTAATTTATTTCATGATTTCTTCTGTGAACGATTGAATATTCTAGCATGTGTTATTTAATATCCAGGTGTTTGTAAAATATTTGTGATTTTTTTAAATTGATTTCTAATTTCATTGCACTATGATCTGACAGTATACAAGGGGTAATTTTGATTCACAATCTTTATCAGATACTCTGTGACTCATTTTGAAGAAGGTTCACTGTACTGCTGAGAAGAGGGTATATTTTGTTGTTGTAGAATAGAACACTCTGTAGATATTGAATAAGTCCCTTTCTTTTAAGATGTGGTTCAACTCTGATATTTCCTTATTGAATTTGGGTTTAGTTGATCTATTTATTTGTGAAAGATGGGTCCCTCACTATTGTGTTGGTGTTTATTTGATCTTTTTTTTTGTCCAACAGTGTTTATTTTATGAAGTTGGGTGCACCAGTATTCAGTGCATGGATATTTATAGATATTATCGCTACTTGTTAAATTGTTCCCTAAACAATTATGTGGTGACCTACTTTGCCCCTTCTGGTCAGTTTTAACTTGAAGTTCACTTGGTCTGAAATTAAGATGGGTATCACTGCTAATGTTTGTAGTCCTGATACATGGACAGTTGTTTTCCATCCTTTGATTTTTAGTCTATGAATTTGTTTTTTGATTAGGTAAGACTCTTGGTTGTAGTAAACTGTTGTATTTCTTTTTTAATTTTTATTTTTTTGTTAAATTTTTTTATTGGTATATTTTAGGTATACAACACAATTACATTTCTCATTGGGAATTGTACCTTTACATAATGCATCTTGGTTCTTATTTTTTCCCCATTCCTAGCCCTCCTTTCACCTCCTCCATCCTTCCCTATTTACAAAGACTTTATTTCCATTTTTTCCATTTCTCATCAATTTTCCTTTCCCTTCTTTCCTTTCCCCTGCCACTGGCACTTCCCCAACCCCGTTGGACCTTTTCTTCCTATTTTGCATGATCGATTATTCATTCTAATCATTGGTACATTTTAGGTATACAATATAATGACATTCATCATTGGAAATATGCACCTTTACAAAATCTCTCTTGGTTCTTATTTTTCACCCTTGCCCAGCCCTCCCTTCAAACCCTCCATTCCTCCCTATTTACAAAGATTTTGTTCCTATTTTTCCATTTTCTCATATTAATCCCATTCCCTTCTATCCTTTCCCCTAGCCCTCCCACTTCCTTCCCCTTTCCCCTTTTCTTCCTATTTCACATTACCTATTATACATTTAGTCCTTATTTACACTTTCAGTTTCTCACACCAGAGAAACTATTCAGTATTTATACATGTGTGTCCTATTTATTTCACTTAAGAGTATTGCCTCAATGTGCATCCACTTAGCTATAAATGTCTCTAATTTGTCATTTTTTATGGCTGAGTAGTACCCCATTTTATTTAAAAATCCACATTTTCTTTGTCCAGTCTCCAGTTGAAGGGCACTTGTGCTGTTTCCAAGTTTTAGCTGTCACAAACTGAGGCGCTATGAACATGGGTACACATATATTACTGTGGTATGATTCTTTTAATTCTTTGGGGAAGATCCCCAGCAGTGGAATAGCGGGGTCAAATGGGACTTCTAGTCCTAGTTCTTTGAGGTATCTCCATACTGATTTCCATAGTGGTTGCACCAGTCCATACTCCCACCAGCAGAGGAGCAGGGTTCCTCTTTCCCCACAGCCCTGCCAGCATTTGTTATTGGTTGATTTCATGATAGCAGCCATTCTTTCTGGAGTGAAGTGAAATCTCAGCATTGTTTTCATTTGCATCTCTCGAATGACCAGTGATGTTGAACATTTCTTCATGTATTTATTTGCTATTTCTACTTCTTTGTCTGAGAAATGTCTGTTCATTTCAGATGCCTATTTTTGGATTGGGTCTTTAAATTTTGGAGGTCTGATCTTTTTAAGTACTTTATAGATTCAAGATAGTAGATCTTTGAGGAACAGCAGGTGAAGATTTTTTCCCACATTGTGGGTTGTCTCTTCACACTGCTGGTGGTTTCTCCTGCTGTGCAGAAGCTTTTTAATAAGAAGAGATCCCACTTGTTGATTGTTTGTGCTAGTTCATGGGCAACTGAGGATTTGTTCATAAAATCTTTTCCTACACCAATGTCTTAAAGAGTTCTACCTAACTTCTGTTCCAACTGGTTCAGAGTTTCTATTTTAATATTTAGATCTTTAATCCATTTTGATTTTAGTTTAGTGCATGGTGAGAGATATAGGTCTAGTTTTAATCTTTGGCAGTTGAAACACAATTTTTCCAGCACCATTTAATAAAGAGGCTATCTTTCCTCCAGTGAGGGTGTTTGGCTCCTTTGTCAAAGATGAGATGGCTGAGTGTGTCTGGAGTTGTTTCTGCATCTAATAATCTGTTCCACTGGTCCTCAAGTCTGTTTCTTTGCCAGTACCATGCTGTTTTTATCACAGTAGCTTTGTAGTATAGTTGCAGGTTGGGGATTTTGTTACCCCCTGCCATGACTCTGTTACCTAGAATTGCTATTAGTTTTCTGGGTCTCTTCTTGTTCCAAATGAATTTTTGTATTGTGTTCTCAAGGTCCATGAAGTATGCTTCTTGGATCTCAATTGGAATTACATTGAATCTATGTAGCAGTTTTGGAAGTATGGCCATTTTCACTTTATTAATCCTTCCTACCCAGGAGCAGGGGATGTCTGTCCATTTTCTGATATCATCTTCAATCTCTCTTTTCAGAGAAGCTGTAGTTTTCAGAGAAGTGGTCTTTGATTTCTTTCGTTAGGTTGATTCTTAGGTATTTCAGTTTTTTGGATGCTATTGTGAAAGGAATTATTTAGCCTATTTCTCCTCAGTGAATTTGTCATTTGTGTAGAGGAAAGCTATTGATTTTTGAGTGTTGACCTTGTAACCAGCTACTTGAATGAATTTGGTTATTAAGTCTAGAAGACTTGGTGGAGTTCTTGGGGTCTTCTCTATACATTATCATGTCATCTGCAAATAATGATAATTTGACTTCTCCATTTCCTTTATTTCTAGATGATTTTTGGTGGAGTTCTTGGGGTCTTCTATAAAGAGTATCATGTCATCTGCAAATAATGACAATTTGACTTCTTCATTTCCTATCTTTATTCCTTTCATTTCTTTTTCTTGTCTAATTGCCATGGCTAATGTTTCCAGAACTATATGGAACAAGAGTGGTGATAGTGGACATCCTTGTCTTGTTCCTGATTTGAGTGTGAAGGATTTCAGTTTTTGACCATTTAGTATGATATTGGCTGTTGGTTTTTCATAGATGGCTTCTATCAGTTGGAGGTAGAGACCATCTATTCCAATTTTTTGTAAGGTTTTTATCATAAATGCATGTTGGATTTTGCCAAATGCTTTTTCTGCATCTATGGAGATAATCATATGGTTTTTGTCCTTGGCTCTATTGACATAGTGTATTACATTGATTGATTTGCATATGTTGAACCATCCCTGCATCCCTGGGATGAATCCCATTTCATCAGGGTGTATGATCTTCTTGATGATCTCTTGCATTCTTTTTGCCAATATCTTATTAAGTATTTTTGCATCTATGTTAATTTGTGAGATTGGCCTATAGTTCTCCTTTTTGGTTAGGTCTTTCTCTGCTTTGCTAATCAAGGTGATGCTTGCTTCCAAGAATGAATTTGGGAGTATTGCTTCCCTTTCAATTTCCTTGAAGAGTTTAAACAGTAGTGGCAGCAGTTCCTCTCTAAATGTTTTGTAGAATTCAGCAGTGAAGCCATCAGGGCCCCGGCTTTTCTTAGTTGGTAAGTATTTAATTACATTTTCAATTTCATTGGTTGACAGTAGGTTGTTTAGAATTTTTAGGTCTTTTTCATTCAACTTTGGTAATTCATATGTGTCTAGGAATCTGTCCATTTCTTTTGTGTTTTCTATCTTATTGGCATATAGATTCTGGAAGTAGTTATTGATGATCCTCCGAATTTCTGCTGAGACTGCTGTAATTTCACCCTTTTCATTCCTAATTGCATGGATTTGGGCCTTTTCTTTCCTTTTTCTGACAAGGTTGGCTAAGGGTTTGTCAATTTTGTTGATTCTTTCAAAGAACCAACTCTTAGCTTCATTGAATTTTTGTATCATTCTCTTAGTCTCCATTGCATTGATTTCTCCTCTGATCTTTATAATTTCCTCCCTTGTATGAGCTTTGGTGTTGTCCTGCTTTTCTTTTTCTAGGAGCTTGCAGTTCAGCATCAGGTTGTTTAATTGGGCCCACTCTGTTTTCCTAATATGCATATTCACTGCTATGAATTTCCCTCATAAGACTGCTCTCATTGTGTCCCATAGATTTCAATATGTTTTATTGTCAATGTTATTTAATTAGAGGAACTGTCTGATTTCTTGTTTAATTTCCTCTGTGACCCATTGGTTATTCAGAAGTGTATTGTTCAATTTCCACATATTTATGAAATTTTTTGAGGTTTTTTTGCTATCGATCTCCAATTTCATCACACTATGGTCTGATAATATACAGGGGATAACTTCAATTCCTTTGCACTTACTTAAACATGTTCTGTTGTTCGACCTCAGCAGGAAAGGGGTTGAGAGTAGGGGGCCACAAAGAAATAGAAGTGGGACACAGGGGATCCTGAAGAGAAACAGGATGTTTATTCTTAACTTACACATTGCTTATATAGTACTTACAAAGGTTATTCAAGGTAAATGCCTAAAGAGCAGGTGTTGTTTAATGTTCTTTTCTCTTTGAATATGATCTGGTCTCTAATCTACTTCAAGCAGGAACAAACCGAGACATTCTTCAGGATGTTCCCAGCCCAATGCGATCCTCACATGAGATCCAAGACATAACAAACAGGATTTCAACTATGAGAAGCATGACAACTAGTATGACCTCGGTCTTGGCTGAGAATCAGCTGCATAAGCAAACCATCTCGGGAATGACCTTTCATACCCTTCGGCCTCAGCCTGCTGGGCCTATAAGATTAGTAAGATTGAATGCATGACTCTTTACCAAGTGGATCCTCCCTAAATGCCATGTCAATGTTCTATGTGTGAGTATGTGGTCTATTTTTGAGAATGACCCATGTGCAGCTGAGAAGAATGTGTCTTCTGATTTTGTGGGGTGGAACACTCTGTAAACATCTGTTGAGTTCATTTGTTCAAGAGTTCGATTGAGTCCTAGTGTTTCATTACTTATTTTTTGTCTAGTTGATCTATCTATTTGTGACAGTGGGGTGTTGAGGTCCCCCACTACAATTCTATTAGTGCATATACGACTTTTCATGTCCATTAGTATTTGTTTTATATAGTTGGGCACACTACTGTTTGGTGCATAGATATTTATGATTGTCATCTCTTCCTCTTGGATTCTTCCCTTTACAAGGATGTAGTGTCCTTCTTTGTCTCTCTTAATCAGTGTTGGTTTGAAATCTACTTGATCTGCCAAGAGGATAGCTACTCCTGCTTTTTTTCAGGTTCCTCTTGCAAGGAGTATTGTTTTCCACCCTTTAACTTTCAGTCTATGAGTTTCCTTTTGAATGAAGTGTTTTTCTTGTATGCAGCATATTGTTGGATTTTGCTTCGTGACCCATTCTGCCAGTCTATTTCTTTTGATTGGTGAATTGAGACCATCAACATTGATGGTTATAACTGAAACATATTGACTTATCATTGCCATGACTTTTTCTTTTTGTTGGGTTCTCTCCCTTTACATTTAATTTCTTGTCATGCCAGATGGATTCATTCTGCTTTGCTTCCTGGGGTTGTGATCCTCAATGTCTGTTCCTAGGATATTGTGTAAAATTCTTTGGAGTGCTGGTTTGGTATTCATGAAGTTCCTAAGGTGCTCTTTGTCATGCAAGTATCTTATTTCTCCATCAATTTTGAAAGATAGTTTTGCAGGGTAGATCAATCTGGGTTGGAGGCTGTTTTCTTTTAGGGCTTGGAATATGTCACTCCAAGCTCTTCTTGCCTTGATGGTTTGTGTTGAGAAGTCTGCTGTGATTCTGATGGGCTTTCCTTTGTATGTGATTTGTTTCTTTTCTCTGACTGTTTGGAGAACTTTGTTCTTCTGTTGAGTTTCTGGAATCTTAACAATTATATGCCTATGTGTAGATTTTTTTTGATCAAGGCTATTTGGAGTCCTATATGCCTCACTTATCTGTATGACAAGTTCTTTTCCCCTCTTTGGGAAGTTTTCTGGCATTACTTCTGTGAAGATTTTTTTTATGTCATCTGCATTCTCTCCTGTTTCTTCATTGACTCCAATCAGTCTTATGTTAGTCTTCTTTGCAACATCTAGCAGCTATTGGATTGTTTTCTCATGTGCCATTTTAATTTTGAAGCAATTTTTCTTTTCTTCATCATTAATTGCTATCTTATCTTCTATATCTGAAATTCTGTCCTCACACTGGCTCATTCTGCTGTGTAGACTTTCAGTGGAGTTTTTCATCTCCTGGAAATCTATTTGCATCTGTTTTATGGATTCCATTTGTTTCCTATGTTGGGATTCCATCATGTTCCTCAGCTCCCCTCTATATTTATTGATCATGTCTTGCACTAGGGGCACAATTTCTCCTGTTATCTGAGAAATTATTTCTGATTTCATTTTTTCCAGATCCCCTTTTGTTGCCAGTTCAGTGGGTCCAGGTGATTGAGTATCAGAGTGTTCCATCTCATTTCCCTTTGGGGTTGCTGTAGGTGATCTGGAAGTCTGGTTTTGAGACTTATTTATGTGTTTTCTCATTTTGACTGGGGGGCGGGGGGTGCTGTTGGTGCCCGCAAAGATCTCCTCTTCTGAGCTGGGAAAGGTGGGACAGGGGCCAGGAGCAGCAGTAGGGATGGTGGCCCAGAAGCCCCTTTCTGTGGACCAGGAGCAGTAGGATGGCGGCTTAGAAGCCCCTACCTCTGGGCCGGGAGCAGCGGGAGAGATGGTGGCTATGAAGCCACTTTTTCTGGACCAGGAGCAGTGGGATGGCAGCTCAGAATCTCCTACCTCTGGGCCGGTAGTGGCCGGACCCAGTACTGTGGTCTGGTGGTCCAGTGTCCTCTGTTTCTTTATAGTGTGGAACCAGGTGGCTGTACAGAGGAGCATGGGGGAAGGGGTGTCCAGTGGATTGCTGCTATGGTGCAGGCTGATTTGGCATGTTCCTGAGGATTTAAGATTTTTAAAGAAACCATTTATTAGCCAGGTCATCTTCATGAGGCTGGCTATTGGGAAAAGGCAAAAGAAGGTTTGCAACACATCTTATGTCTTTTAAGACTTGTTGTAGGACAGGAAGATAGTGTCCAATGGAGTTAGGATCCTGACTGTGGTATTGCCCAGGTAAAAAGGTGCAGCCATATAAAAGCTCAAATGGACTGTACCCTATAGGTTTTCTGGGGATGGTTCTAACATGAAGGAGAGTAATGGGAATCAGGGAAACCAAATCTTTATAGATTTGAACTGTGAGTTTGGTAAGGTGGGCCTTGAGGAAGCCATTAACGCATTCTACCTTCCTAGAAGACTGAGGCCAGCAAGGGTCATGAAGGTTCCATCGTATAGCAAGTGACTCGGACACCTCTTGGGTAATCTTTGCTAATAAAAGCTGGGCCATTGTCTGATTGAATTGAGATTAAAAAGACCAAAGTGAAGGATGATATCAGTTAGGATGGAGTTAACAACTGCTGAGACTTTTTCTGAGCCTAGGGGAAAAGCCTCTATCAACACTGTGAAGCTGTCAACACATACCAGGAGATATTTTAACTTACTCATGGCATGTGAGTGAAGTCAATCTACCAGTCCTGAGTTGGGTAAAAATTTCGCATCTGATGTGTAGTAAAAGGAGGGGGCCTTAGGGAGCCCTGGGGTGTGGTTAACTGGCAAACAATATTGAGTGGTAATAGTTTTGAGAAGGGTTTTCCATGAGGGAAAACAGATGAGAATCTCAAGCAGATGGGTTAAGGGTTTATAGCCTGCAGGAAAATTGTTATGAATGGAGGAAAGAATGGCCTGGGCCTGGGAGGTGAGGAGGAGGAATTTTCCCTGGCTTAGGAACCATCCATGTTTGGTGGGGAGGTCCTGATATTGTTGGCACTTGAAAGGAAAATGGGCTGGAGTGAAACTAGAAAGGGAAAATACTGACCCTTGGAGGCCTGGAGGGAGAGATTAGCAGCTTCCTTTGCAGTTTTATCTGCAAAGACATTTCCAGAAGCTATGGGGTCTGAAAGTCTCTAGTGTCCCATGCGGTGAATCACAGTCACCCATGTAGGAAGGAGAGAAACCTGAAGAAGGGCTTTAATGAGTGTGACATTAATGATTGAAGACCTTTGGGAGGTGAGAAAGCTTCTTTCTGCCCATATGGCAGCATGATTGGGTAATATATGAAATGAATACTTTGAGTCTGTATAGATGTTTATTTGTAAGCCCTTCGCTAGTGTAAGAGCATGGATCAAAGCAGTTAATTCACCTGTTGAGAAGTAGTGGACGGGGGAGACCTGCAGTTTCTATGATAGTTTTGGGAGATAATAGCATATGTTGCCCTGGCAGGGGATTTGGGGGTGGGTTTTTATGAGCTCTCATTGGTAAATCAGGTATGGTTAGGGTTGGGAAGGGGGAAGGTGGACATGTGAGGAAAGGGGAGGAAGTTGTTAGGTGCATCAGAGACATGCATTTATGTGATTCAGGCTTTTTGAAAAGGGGTGGTGGACTGATAAAGTGAGCAGCTGGATTAAAGTTGGGACCCAGGACAATTGTAACATTTGGAGTCTCCATGAAAAGTGTATAGAGTTGAATAAGGTGAGGAGCAGAGAGAAAGTGTGAGAGATGGGATGAAGACACAAGTCCTTGAAGGTTGTGGGAAGAGTAAAGGGTGAATGAAGCATGTCTAGTGATTTTGCATGTTTGTAGGGCTAGCAGAGCCACAGTGGCAGCCAGTCATAGGCATGACAGCCAGCCTGTGACAGTGGGATCAAGCTCTTTGTACAGAAACTCAGTTGGCCATGGGCTAGGACCTTGTGTCAGAACACCTACTGCACACCCCTTGCATTCTACCATGTAAAGTCTAAAAGGTTGGGTGAGGTCTGGGAGGACCAAAGCAGGGCTGTTTTTAGGGCCTCTTTTAGGGTATTAAAGGATGAGTGAGGGAAGGCTTTGTGATCTAAAGGCTCAGCAGGATATCCTTTGGTGAGTTTGTAGAGAGATTTGGTGAGGAGAGCAAAGCTAGAAACCCAGAGGAAGAAATGTCCTAGTATGGTGCCAAAGAAAAGCTGTTGTTTGGTAGGAGGAACTGGAATCTGAGAAATTAAGTGGGTGAAACCTGGAGGTAGGGCTCGGGTATATTTGTTAGAATGATGCCCAGATAGGTGACAGATGGGGAAGAGATTTGAGCCTTAGAAGGGTAGACACAATAGCCCTTGAGGTCTTGATGCTGTAATAATAAAAGTGTGTCTTTATGGGATGACTCATAGGAGGGGCTTCAGAGGATGTCATCTACATACTGTATGAGATGAGAGGAGAAGGAATGAAAGGAAACTATATCTTGTGGAAAGGCCTGAACAAAATAATGGGAACTATTCTGGAAACATGGAGGCAAGACAGTCCAGTTCAGCTGTTTAGACTGACAGGTGTCAGGTTCTGTCCAGGTGAAGGCAAAGAGAGGCTGTGAGGAGTAATGTAGGGGAATGGCAAAGAAAGCCATTTCAGATTTAAATCAGAGTAATCAGTGATAGATGATGGGATAGAAGATAAAAGTGTATGTGTTTGGTACTACCAGGTGTATGGGGAGAACAATCTGGTTAATGAAGTGGAGATCTTGTACCAGCCTATAAGAGCCATCTGCTTTCTTTACTGGGAGAATAGGGTTATTGTAAGGGAAAATGACAGGAATTAATAAACCATGCCACAATAGGTGAGAGATAATATGTTGTAAGCCCTTAAAGCTGGTTTAGGGATGGGATATTGTCATTGGGCAGGGTAAGGGAGGTCCAGCTTGAGAGGGGTGGTAAGGGGTTGTTGGGAGAAGGCCAGAGGTGGTGTGGAAATGTCACAGACTCTGGGTTTGAGGTGAGGGGAGATGATAGGAGCCTCAGGGGAGGTAGGGAAGGAGAGACTAGAGGAGCTTTAAGTGCTGTGTCCCAGGGGTGGTCAGAGTGGCTGACAGCTTAGCTAAGCCATCTCATACTAAAAGACAAACAGAACAGGTGAGGATAACTAAAAATAAGTGTGGGAAAAGGTGTTGGCCCAATTGATACTAAATTGGGGGCATTTTAAAAGGTCTGGAGAATATACTGTCAATCTCCACAACAGTAATTGGAGCTAAGAAGGTTGACCCTTGAAAGGAAGGCAAAGTAGAGTGTGCAGTGCCTGTGTCGAGGAGGAATAAAATGAATTTACCCTCCACCATAAGAATTACCTGGAACTCAGCATCCAAAATGGTCCAAGAGGCCATGGTCACTTATAGATGGTATCAGTCCTTGGTGGCCAGGCCAAGAAGGTTGGGGAAAGAGCCAGTCAGAGGTCCCTGAGGTCAAGACCCAGAAGTGGTAGGGGCAGCTGCCAGCATTGAGCAATCATACTTCCAATATGGGCTCCCACACAAAGGACATGGCCAGGAGGGAGTCCAATATGGGCTCCCACACAAAGGACATGGCCAGGAGGGAGTCCTAGGCTGTGGGCATTCCCTAGCCCAGTGACCATTCTGGTGGCATTTGAAACATGGCCCTGAGGAAACACCCTGAACTTGAGGAGCCTTTGATCCTCTATTAGTTACATTAGCAGTTGGCTCTGTAGGGTTTCTTATGGTGGAGCCCAGCATCTGCAATTTAGAAAGGCATTGCTCTCAAGCACACTCATCTCAGTCATTACATATTTTGAATGCAGAATTTAACAATTCCTATTGTAAAGTCTAGGGACCATTCTCCAATTTTTGTTATTTTTTATGACTATCTGGGGCAGATTGATTAATAAAATGCATCTTTAAAATAAGTTGGCCTTCTGAGACCTCTGGATCTAGGGCTGTGTAACACATGAGGGTACCAGCTAAATGGGACATGAATTGAGGATTTTCATCCTTTGTCTGGGTGGTTTCTTTAAGTTTATCATAATTAACTGCCCTGTGTCCTGCATTTCATAGCAACTCAATTAAACAAATATGTTTTCAACTTTTGTGCACTGAAAACTGTCCTTCCTCATTGAGCCTGTTGAAATTTCAATTTGGGTTTGTTCAGGGAACAGTAACAGTGCTCTCCTGAAGATAGACTCAAGGTGTCCATGGTCATCTACATAAGCCTGAGCCAGGGACCAAACATGGTCTTGCTCTTCAGAGGAAAGGGTTGAGGAAAGGATGATATTTATATCCTCCCAGTTTAAGTGATAAGATTGAGTGAGATATTGAAAGTCTTGAATATGTCTAGTAGTTTGTGTGATCTGAGAAAGATCAGACATGGAGAAGGGAATATGGACCTGAACTAACCCTTTTGCTCCTGTCTCCTCTTGAAGTAGGAATTGGTGAGTAGGGTGTGAGAAAAGGTTTCTAATTTGTAGTCTGGACCAGGTATGGGGTGGGGTTGGATTGGGCACAGCATATGGGGGAGGGTCAGGGCAGCAGAGGGCAGCGTTGGTTAGATTGGGGCTTTGGCAGGGAGTGCAAAAATGACAGGAAGCTCAGAGAGGGAGGGAGAGGAAGCTGAGATAGTGGGAGGCTTCAAGGGAGGGGAAATGTGAGCAACAGTCCCTTCTGGCACAGCAGAAGGCTCTGGAGATGGAGGGAGAGCATTGACTGCAGTAGCAGGAGGAAGCACTGCCAAGGAACAGCCAGGTCAATTGGATCTGTTGTAAGGGAGGAGTCCTTGTCAGGTAGAGGTGGTTTAGGTGGAAAGGAGAGAAGAAAGATCTGAGAAGGTTCACAGGAAGTGCACAAAGTGGGAATGTTATGAAGTGTAAAGAGTGCCTGAACATAGGTAACTTCAGATCATTTTTTCAGTCTCCAGCAATAGCTCTCTAAGTCTCATAGGATGGAAAACTCAAAAGTGTCATGTTTTGGCCACTAAGAGTCTTTTTCTAGTTTATATTGTATCCATACATTATTACAGAAAAATGTCAGACCTTTAGGCTTCAGATCAGGTTATAGATGGAGAGTTTTCAGATGGTTTATTAAGAATTGTAAAGGTGAAGAGGGAGGGATAGAAAAAGAGCAATTCTCCATTAAGACAGAAAACAGGTTTTATCACATCTGACATGATGGGACAGCAACAGGGTCAATAGGAGGATGTCTCCACCAGTGACTGGTTCTGCCTGTGGGTAGCAGCCAAGCCAGTCATCAATGAGATTGGTTCACTACCAAAGGGAAAAGACAACTCTTTTCCTGGGGTTTCTGTGACCATCACTGGGTTTAAAATGGCAGAGAAAAGTGGACAAATATGTTTCTGTCCTGGTGGGTGAAGGGAGAAAGAGAGAAGTTAAGGTAAGAGTAGGGCAGAACTACAGAACAGCTATAGTTTTATTGAGAGCTGCAGCACAGCTGCTGGCAGTAGGTGGTTTGTTTGGGCTTTTAAAGTTACAGTGTGGAGAAGAGAAAGAGAGAGAGATCTTAAGGTCACAGGTACTGCAAAAGGCATGGGGAGTGGAACACAGGGCTGAGGTGGCTAGGGTATAGAAAGAAGAAAGAAGCTTTACCCAGTCAAAAGCCTGTGGAATGGAGCTGAGTAGCTTCCTGGGAGTGCTGAAGCAATATCTGAAGACCTATGTGGCAAGTGAGCTCAGAGGTGCCTTAGATAGGGTGTAAAACTTTCCAAGGAGAGTATTCTATCATCCAAGTCATGGAACCAAAATGTTATAGATGTTGCATAAAACCTATCATTTAAATGGGCTTTTGAAGGAAAAGTTTATTGCAGGCACCATGCCTGCCTCATAAGTGCAAGGTCCTGCGTTTGATCCCTGGTATCAAGAAAGAAAAAAAAAAGTTTATTCCAGTGAACAGAGACTAAAATCAGGGACTAAAAATAAGGAATACTCTAGCATCTACCAGGGAAGGAAAACTATACTCATATAGATTTTGGGCAAAGGGTATAATAAGGAATATTTATGACTTGGATGCCCAAGGAAGGTCTGCTCAGTTGTGTAGACAATCAACGGACTTCTCAGTGCCAGGGTGTTGTACACTTTGTTTTGAGTACATTTGTTCTATTTACTGACAAGTTGCTATTGTTTGCTGAAAGCAGCCTGTTTGCTTTGTCCTGTTTGTTTAGGCCACACTGGAAAGGTAACACTTCAGCCCTGGACCAAAACTCTCCTACTGGATATTTGTCTCATTTAAAATTAGGTCAGTCTTTTGTTTGTTATCCCTGCTGCCCTGTGCCAGGGGCACACATGGTGTTGGTGTTACTGATGATTTTTTTCTCCCTTGGGGCCCATAAGGCTCCAGTGTCTGAGAAGAGGGCAGAGCATGGCATTTCTCCTTCTCTGTGGGGCCCATGAGGCTCAGGTTTCTACCCCAAGCTAACCTTTGTCCATCTTTATTTTCTCCTTTGAAACAATACACTCAGGATGAATTCTTAATACACTTTCCCAAATCTTGCCAGTATATGTCAGCTGAGTCCTTCAGATTCTTTCACATACAAACCATCTACTCACTGAGCCAACCTAGCACTTGCACAAAAGTATCAGACTGAGCAATAAATCTAGTTATTTGTCTGGAGTTCAAAAGGAGTGCTGGGGTGTCACAAGACAGGGTCAATAGAGATTTACAGAACAGAGATAAGGAATCTAAACCCATCCTACTCAAAAAATTAAGTTTGCTGACTTCTATTGTGGAAAAATAATTTTCAGGACTAGTCAGTGAGAGGTGTAAAGGAATTTAGACAGAATTTTAAAAGTAAACACTCAAAGGAACAGAGTGTGAGCCTACAAAAGAGAGAACATCATAGACTGGGGCTGCGTATATTTGTGAGTATGATATCAGAGAAATGTAACTCCTGACCTGTTAGATATCAAATGTGCTGAGTTCATGGTCTCACAACATTGAGGAATGAAGTCACAAACCACAGTAAGAAGTTAGGAGAGTTTTTTTCTTGAAATAAAGTGGAAAAGAATAGCTCCTGGATTTCTATCAGGGGTCCCAAATAAGGTAGCCACCAATGCCCTTTGTCAGGGGTAATTTATACACCAAAATTACAATGTGGGTACAAGGTGAGTCAGACCACAATCGAACTATAGAATTGCAAATGTAGGGACAAGTGGCACTTTAGATAGGGAAAAGATATTATAAAGGTCTCATTGAGCTTTATTAAGTTCAATAGGGAAACTTACTAAAACCAGTTTCTGCCTCTACCAACAAAAGGAGTTTCTTCCCCCACAGGTAGACTCTGAAGTTAGGGCAATTAGAAAGACAAAGGAGGAAAAAGCTAGCTAGACTTGAGAGAGGCGCCAGGCAACGCAATTACCTGCCAGCTCTCTTCAGCTACCTGACAAAATGTAAGGGCAGCAATAAAACACAGCTACTAAGGGCTCTTATTTAATATATAACATATGCATGCACACACACAGATACCTACCCATATCACATATGTATGTTCTCACTTTACAACAGTATAATATTATACCAGATACACACATGTACACGTGTCCTTTTACTTAATCATTAAGTAAGCTGCCTTTCTAATAGGCCTTCCTCCTTTACTTATTAATTACAAAGGGATAGAAAGAAACTGAATGGCCAGAAGACCTGGCTTAATATAAAAGACAGTCAAGGGACAAGATAAGACAGTGATAAGTGTCCACCTGGGGGATGGGAAAGACAGTAGCTTCCAATAAATGGAGCCAGGGATGGAGCACCAATAAAAGGAGCTCCATGGGCTTTCAGGTCAGAAGCTCCTTACCATTGTAGACAGCTAAGTTAGTTAGAAAATATTATAAGACAGGCAGGACTAAGCCCTCAGCATGCACAAAAAAATTGAGATTCATTTACTAAAAGGTCAAGATTCAAAAAGGGATAACTACTACACCCACATACTTCCCCTAGGGATGAACAGCAATGATTGATATTCTAAATAGGTACAAATCACCTTGGGCAGGGAACAAAACTTCCCTAGCCCATTCCTTCCTGAAATCCTTTACCTATGTGACAAGCTTGCCCATTTGCTTGCGATTTAATCAACATTACTGTTGGTACTTCAGAGAGTAATTGCTTTCAGGAAGCCCCTATCTCACTGAAACATCTGACTAAGAAACTGGTGGGGCAGAAAGACCTTAACTAGGTAGAGAGTCACTAACAAAGGGAGGTCATGCCTTAGTTATGCGGAAGTTCCCTGTTCCTTGTGGCCCTAGTGGGGCAAAGGGAAAGGAGAGGAGGGGGATTGTTCTGTGGGGCCTCTGAAATACCTAACATCTACCTAATGACTATTCTTGTTATAATCATATTGGTTTATCATAGTTTTGTCCCACCTTGTGATTTGCCATTGGATCAAAATTACATAAGGGACTACACTTGTAGTGTTACTAGTTGACTGTAATTTTATCCCACCTTGAACCTACCTCACTTCATGGCTTTGTTCAATAAAACACCTGTGAAAAGTGGGGTAGGCAGGCAACCCATGCTCCCACTCCCCTTCTGTCACTCTTAGACATAAATTGTCAGACCCCCTCCCAAGCAGAAGAGAAAAACTTCCCAGGCAATGCAGTTACATATCCTGCAAGGCACCTGGCCACTCCTCCTTCCTAAGCACCAAAGCTGCCCCCATACACAACCCTCTACCTCCCACATGAACTGTCATCCTGTTTTCCTACTCACTTACATACCCCCCTCACCCTTGCCTTTGCAGCAGGCCTAGTCACAATTCCCTCAGATGACTGGAATGACACAAAGAGGTGTCTCTTGGCTATTATCTTCCTCTTTCTGGCAGGGCTCATATTTATACCACTATGTACACTAAAGGCCACACCAGTCCCATTAAAAACATGGGTTACAACTAATGCCTCCTATTTTCTTGACTTTGTGGCCAGTCCCACTTATGCTAACACTGAGGAATACTGAAAAAACAAACAGTGGTGGTGTTCCCACTCAGGGCCACTTACTCCCTCTCAGAATAACTTTCACTCCTCCAAACCCATTGCCAGAGATGTTTTCATTCACTTCCAGGCCCTGATCTGTCTTTCTAGAACCATGGAGCCAGGCCCCATGGTAGGACACCTTGCCCCAAGACTCTGTAACTTAACTCTGTCTATCCAAGCCCCTCATCACTGAGACAAATCAAATACCAGTCAAACCCTGGATCAAACTACTTACCTTTTGAACACCAAGCCACACGGCCCCCCATTCAAGAGCTATATGAAACTATGAAAACCACCCTATCCACAGAAGGTCAATTAGATGATAAATCTCTTTTCAGTGAAGGAAAAAGACCAATCCCATCAAGGGCACCCCCTTACTCTCTGCCACCCTGGTTTCTATTCTCCCTCCCCCTAAAGTCTAACCAATGCTTAACGTTTCCAGACCAGAAAAATTGTTCAGAGAAACTCTGACTAAACCTAATCAACTTCTGGCTCTACTGGGAAAATAAAACAACAAGTATTTCTTACCCCCTCCTGACCTCACACACCCCTCCTCTTGCTGCGGCAATCTTGTCCCATACCCTACAGTACCTGCACAAACCCAAATCAGATCAGCCATTTAGCTTCAAATATAAAGTAAACAATACCTGGTGTCTTTCCTCCCCTATCACTTGGTTATGTGGTTCCTCAGCATATTGATGTTTGCCAACCAACTGGACAGGCACTCTAACCTACCTTAGCCCTAGAATAGACATAGCCCCAAATAACAATGACCAGATTCCAACCACTAAACACAGACATTACAAAGAAGCCCCCTTCTTAATCCCACTTCTAGTATGATTAGGAATGTTCACAGGGATTGGTACAGGAGTTGCAGGACTGACAACCTCCCTGGCTATGACTCTTTCTCCCAAGAAATAACAAAAGCCTTAAGACTCATCTCAGATGGCCTCATTACCTTTCAAACTCAGCTTGATTCTTTAGCACATGTAGTCCTCCAAAACAGGAGAGGACTAGACCTCTTAGCTGACAAAAAGGGAGGAAATCTGTTCCTTCTTAGGGGAAGAATGCTGTTTCTACATAAACCAATCAGGAATTATCCAAGACGTGGTAAGAGATCTAAAAAAAAAACAAGCACGAGGACCCAAGTTTGATCTCCGGTACCAAAAAAAACAACCCCCCGCCCCCCCAAAAAAACAAGCTGACAGGGTAGAAAATCAAAATACATCCCTCTGACAAGGTTTATGGGGTTCATGGGCCACCTGGCTCCTGACCACAATAGGCCCCCTGAGCACAATTATCAAAATCATCCTCTTTGGACCCTGCCTTTTAAAGCTTCTAACAAACTTTGTCCAAGGCCAAATCCAGGCCATAACAACTAGACAGCTCTTGCTGTCACCAGCTACATAGCCCAGCCACAAAATCCTATCACTAACCCCTGAAAAAAGAAAAAAAAAATTTAAAAACTAACAACCAATACCTCCCCCTGCCTTTCTCTCTGATAGGATGTCCTTGTAGCCCACCCAACCATGCTTGAAGCAGCCATGAGATACTATGCCCAATCTCCCCTTCCCCTTTTCTCTCTTCCTTCTCCCTTTTTCCCTCTTCTATATCAGAAAGATGGGAGTGTTAGACCCCCACCCAAGCACAAGAGAAAAACTTCCCAGGCAATGTTGTTACACATCCTGCAAGGCACAAAGGTTAACAGGAAGCCAAGGCGGGGCTCAAGATAAGAAGCCTGCCCCATGCAGCAACATCTGTGGGTCCAGACACCCCTGAAGACCACCAGACTTCCTCTGACCCAGAACAAAAGACTTCCTCTACTCCAGGACAAAATTTTCCACTCCTCCTGGAACCACCCCTCCCCTACCCAAACTCCCCTATAAAGTTTTCCTTCACCCAAACACCCAGGGTCACCCTTGACTAGCCTACATCCAGGCTAGGAATTAAAACTCACTTGTTGCTTCATTTTTGCCTGCTCTGGTGGTCTCAGTCATGCCTCAGTTTACCCTAACATAAACCATCTTTCTCTGAATAAATATTCCTTACTCTTAACCTCCATTGTTCCTAGAATTTATTCTTTGATTTCAGAGAACATGAACTTGCACTTTGTATATCTAGCAGTAATACAGAAATTTAAAACCTTTAGGCCTTCAAGCCTTAAAAATCCCACAGGGTCTTTTTTGTTCCTATTTACCCAGAAACAAGTGGACCTGCAACCCCTCCCAATAGGTGACACTTTATATTTAAGTATAACCACAGTGTAAGCCATCACAAAATATATATATCCAGTTAGCCTTAGGTTTCACAATGTATATCCTGCTCTCTTCTCTCTGTCAGCCCTAGACACATATCCTGTTAGCCTTAATGTTCACAATGTATATCTTATTATGTTCTCCCTGTTAGCCCTAAATATATATCTTGTTAGCCTTAACATTCTCAATATGCATCCTGTTATGTTCTCTCTGTTAGCTCTAAATGTCCTGTTATGCTATGTAAATATCCTGTTCCTAAATAAAGCCCCTAAGCTCAAGACAGTTACATTACCTGCTTATCTACTAAAAACTTCTGTTTTTGTAGAACTCCATTTTGCTTATCCCAAGCCCACTCCAACTTAAACTACTGTATAAAACTCCCTCATATCTTACATTTGAGGCCTTGGTCTTTGTGTAGTGCTTAGCTCTTCTGTGTCAACTTATCAATAAAACCTTGGCTTTCCTCCACCCCACTTCGAGTGGCTTTCCATAGCTCAGATTTTCTACAACAGCAGGATGGGGGTACAATATTTCCCTTATATTATTTAAATTATTTCCTTTTTTGGATTACTTGGTGCCCTATATTGATATGGGAAAAATACTGGAGATTAAATATGAAATATTATATCTCCCAACCTGTTAGCTGTCTGATATGCTGAACTCTTGTTCTCTAAAAATCAAAGAATGAATTCTAGGAACAATGGAGGTTAAGAGTAGGAAGATATTTTTTGATAGGATAGCTGCTGAGAGGCAGGAGTGGACCCAAGTGGGTAGTCCAGGGACCTCACTAACAGGGGAGTTTATAGAGCAAAACCCACATGGGTACAATTTGGGCCATAATCATCATCAACCAATAAGGTTATAAGTATAGTCACTTAGGTAATATTCTAATTGGAAAATAATTCATATAACAAGTGTGGATGGAAAGAAAAAAGACTTCTCTTAGGAAATAGTGGGTCCAGAGGTCTCTGGTCACCCATTGGTATGGGCGATGTCTATCTATCCTTCATTATGTCCAGGTTTGTCCTTTGAGGAAGTATATAGGTCTGGTTATCTTGTCTTTATCTTGAGGCCTGGTCTCCAACAGGTGTGTCTCCAGCCACAGTTATGGTGTGTTTCACATTTTTCATCACTTACTCGAGGACATAGCCCTATCTGACTGCCTATAATATTTCTACCTAACTCAGTCTATAATAATATCACTACTACCTTGCCCTCATGATAGCTGTCTATCCTCTTTCTTTTCCATGCTTTTCTCCATATAAATTGTCCTTTGTTATACTAAACTTTGCCTTATTTTAGCTCTTTACTGATGCCAGGTTTAGGATCACTGGGAGATGTATTTTCAGCAGAGCAGCAGCATGGTGTGAAACGGTGTGGTAAGCTGTCCACCCCTGGACATAACACAAGTATAGACATTTACCTAATATTGATCCACTAGAGAAATGAATCATGTGGCAAGGGTAACATGGAAAGAACAAAGGCATTTTGGGAAAGGGAGAGGAGTATGGGCAAGAATGTTCTGGTCACCCACCTCTGCTTCTCATGCTAATCTGGACCCACTGGGCCAGCCAGTGCCACTTACTGTATAATCTCAAGTTGCTATTTATTTCTAGGAAGGCACACAGGGCTGGCCATTGGATTTCCATTCCTGAATTTTGAGGTTAAAATTGTTCAAGTAAAACTATCCAGATATTGTCATTTGACATATCAGGTCCTCACTCAGATATAAGGTGTATGATACAGGGATGATATAGAGCCTCCTAATAATCCAAATAATTTAGGGGAAGTATAACTCCCAACCTGTTAGATGTCTGATACACCAAGTTCGTGCTCTCTAAAATTGAACAATGAATTCTTGGAACAATGGAGGTTAAGAGTAGGAAGTATTTATTGAGAGAGAGATAGCTTCTGTCTAAGAAAGGCAGAAGGGGTCCCTAGTAGGTGGCCAGGTACTCTGCTTTTCAAGGGAGTTTCATAGAGCAGAACCATGAGGTGAAGCAAGTATAAGGTGGGACAAAACTATAGTCAACTAATAAGATTACAAGTATCGTTGCTTAGGCAATATTGATCCAATGGAAGATTACAAGGTGGGAATAAGGTGGGACAAAACCATGGTCAACCAATAAGATTATAAATACAGTCACTTAGGTAATATTGGTTAAATGGGAATCAAACGGGGAAGCAATTCAGGTAGCAAGGATATATGGAATGAATAAGGACTTTTCCAGGAAGGGGTGGGTCAGGGACCTTTCCTGGAAGGGATTGGTTAAGGTCTTGGTCCTCCACCCTGGTGATTGATGCATATTTAGAATATCAATCATTAGGTTTATCCCTAAGGAAGTAGTTATAGTCATTTTATCTCTGTTTTGAGGTCTGGCCTTTAATATATGTGCCTCTGCCTACAGCCATAGTTGTAATGTGTTCTTATCTTTACACTGACTTCTCTGTGAGCCTCGCCCTCTCTGACTGCCTCTAATATTTCCACCTAATTTAGCTGTCTATAATAACTTCTTCTCTATCTGCCCCTTTACATTGGCATTAAAGTCTTGCCTAGGCAGAGAATTTAACAGGCTTTGATGTTCCGTCTCATAGTTAACTGATGTGCCAATCTGTGGCCAAGCTATAGGAGATAGATGTCTTTTCAAAATACTTTGAAAAAGACCATATGTACCTTCATTTATTTCTTTACATTGTTAATTAAACAATTTGAGACTTTTATTTTCTTCCTCCAAAGCATCAGTGGTGCTTAGCGACAGCAATACAAAAGCCACAGTCTAGATATTGACTCAGATCCCTGAATTTTACAAAGACCAGAGAATACACTCATCCCTGGAATACATTCCAGGGACTGGTAGTACTCATCTGTGACCTCTAATGTGGTGTTACTGGCCATTCAGCCATTGAGACTATATTCTAGAATTCTTCTGGGGGATTAGTTCTTATTTTATTGAAGCAAATCTCAAATGGAACTTTATAGAAATTGATTTATTGAGAGAGCACCTTCAGAAGGGCAAAGGAAGACCCAAGGAAAAGATGTGGTTTTGACTGAAGCCTATCCTGTTCTAAATAGGAGGCTCTGGAAGACAAATGACAATGCAAGTTTATTCCACCTGGAATTAAGACTCTGACATTTTGTACCCCTGTATTAGTCAGTTATTGGTTGCTGGCAGGGGAAAATGTAAACTACTAGAGATTTCTTGGAAAGGTTAACTCCTAGCTTCTAAGGTCAACTCTAAGGAGGATAGAACAGTTGATTGTCAATATCCAGTACTCACAAAAGTAGGGGAATAGTTGAACTACCCAACTATGCAGATGTGTGAGGGAAGAACATTCTTGGGCAATTAAATGGCAAATGCAAAGGCCTTGGTGTGGCACTGTGTAGTAACCACCAGGAAGTCTGTGCTGTGGAAGTGCTTTGAGCAAAAGGAATATTAATTAGATTAACAACAGGGATTATTGGAATGGATTGGACCTTTACACCCCCTCCATTGTGTTGGGAAGACAAGGGAAGGTTCTAGGTGGGGAAATAACATTATCTTAATTAACACTTTGAAAGGCTCACTCTGGCTGCTATGCTGTGATTAGACTATAAAATGGTAAGGGAAGAAGCATTGAAAAAACAAGTTAGGAAGATTTTGAAATAGTCCATGCAACAGATGTTTGTAGTTTGGATTACAGTGCTAGTATAGGGGTGATGAGAAGTGGTTGGATTCTGTATATATTTTAAAGGTAGCCCTAAAAGCATTTATTGATATATTTGATGCATATTGTGAGAGAGAAAAGCAAGGAATTTTTGGGCCTGAGCATATGGAAGAATAAAATAGATAAACTGTGGGAATAACAGGTTTTTAAGTTTGACAGTAGAAATCAAATGTTTGATTTTCAGTGTTTAATATGAACATTGCATTGTATACTTAAACATGTGTTCATAGTACAGATCTCTTGCTAAATCTCACCACAGTGATTTCTAAAAATTTAATGTTCAGGCCAGGGATTTAGCTCAGTGGTTTTGCCTCCTGCTGCGTAAGCTCAAGAACCCAAGTTCGATCCCCAGTACCAAAAAAAAAAAAAAAAAAAATTAATGTTCATTTTTTTTTAGTTTGGAAATATTACTTTGAAGATTCTACTTAGAATTACTTGGAAATTTAGAATAGGGAGTCTCATATGCAGTGGACCCTTGAGTTATGACCTGCCTGACATTGTGGGACTGCATAACTCTGTAATCATAAAACTCCCCTAGCCCCAACTGTGATTGAATGTGAGTAAATAGATAAAGATGCTTGTTAGTTCCTGGACACTAGATAAGATCTGTATCAGCCATAAGGTCCCAAAGTAAATTACTCAACTCTTTGTTCGAAACTGATGTTCTGGACACCACTATCTATAGAACAATCAACAAACATCTGCTGACCATCAGCTGACCACTAACCTTTGTTCCTCTTCTATAAATTTCGCCTGTTAACTTCCCCTGCAACCCCCTATAAAAAGAGCCTCAGACTCTGGGCTAGTCGCCTCTCTAAGCTACTTTGCTTTGGGAGTGCCGTCTGGCCAGACTAAGGTCTGTTTTACTTTCCAACTTGTCCGGTGTGTTCCTTCCCGGGTGTTCTTCGCTGCAGTCAGCTCCTCGGAGCGTTTGGTAAGGCCCTCGGTCTTATAACATGAAAAACTTGGGTTACAACTGGAATTTTAGTTTTAACTCAAAGTTAGTTACTTTAGTTTAACTCAAAGTCTTGAGTTATGACCCCAGTGGTGGCCATTTGTGCTTCCATTTGATCTCAGATACTGATTTAACCCTTAAAGAGTTCTGGAAAGAACATTAAACATCCTTTCCTGTGTGGGGTTAATTGAGAAATCCTGGGCCAATGTTTCTCCAAGGACACTGAGATCTGCCTGTATACAGGAGAGAGACTGAAGTCTGTGTAGAGGAGCCTGAGCCTTCCACTGACCAACTGGAGTTATAACCAGCCCTCGAGAATGAATGTTCATAAGTCAAGGGTCCACAGTACAAGCCTGGAATTCACCATTTATTAAAATAATTTCCCTGTATTTAATAGATTGCTCACAGTATTTATTGTATTATAAACAACATGACCACACTTATCTTTCAACAAATATTGTTGTACATACATCTAGTATTTCAATTGAATTTGGATTTCTCTGATTACTGATAAGTTTAAGGATCTTTACATGTCATTTCTTTTCTTTTCTTTTTCATTAAATTGCTTGACCACTGTATTAGTTTTCTATGGCTGCAAAAAATGTTCCACAGACTGGTTGACTTAAGAAAAACAGAAAAAAGAAATTTATTTTCTTACAGCTTCAAGGCCAGGTGTCTGAAATCCAGGTGTTGATTTCTTCTGTTGCCTTTCTGTTTTTCTTTGTAGTTTATGGATGACCATCTCCTCTCTTTGTCTTTACAGGGTCTTTGTTCAAGTCTGTATCTACTCTCTTTTATAAAGATAATAGTCATTCTGAATTGGAGGCCAACTTTATGATCTTTTTAATATTAATTACTCCTAAAAGCCCCATTTTAAAATGCAGTCACATTGAGGGTTAGTGCTTCCACATAGGTATTTTTGAGGTAGATATAATTCACTCCATACCATCAAGAATGTTAACTTTTTTGTTAAATATTTCAATTATATCTTTTCTTGTGTGTAAATTGTCTCTTGACTTTGCTGGTGGAGCTTTTTGCTATATACAGTTTAAATTTAACTCCTTGATTTGTCTGAATTAAAATATGTGACAAAAGATGAGAGAAAGCTCTAATTTGACTGTTTTACCATGTGCTTCTTTATTTCATACTACTTCTTATAAATGTGTCATTTCCATATTAGTTTTTGATTTTTCCTTATAATGTATCAAAATCTATTCCAGCAAGTATATGTTGACACTTGAGTAATTCCTGTATTTTAATTACTATAAATTCTTAACTTGTTTCAGTATTTGGTTAGACTTAATACACTTTATCCAGTTGCCCTTAACTTCTAGACTTATTTATTCATTTAAAAAATAATCTTTAGAATAATTCTGTTTTGATACAAAAATCCATTAACATTTTTATTGTAAAATATTTAATAGTTTATGTTAGAGTTGTTCCTAGATAGCTTATAGTTTTGGAAAAATCACCTTTTTCTATTTTTATATTCAATTTTTTATACCAAGGAAATTCATTTATTTTGCAGTTTTATATTTTTCCTTTACAATTTTATTGAACTCATGTTATTTCTGAATATTTTAAAAATTGTACTCATGAATTTTAGACATATGATAATCTACAAATACTGATAATTATGTTTTTACTTCTAATATTTATCATTTTTATTTGTATTTCATATATATTGAATTAGCCAGAATATCCATACAAATATTCATTTCTAATGGTGGTACTAAGCCTCCATATCTTTAACCTTATTTTCACTGTATCATATCTAGGACTTCTGCATCTTTTACTTACACTGACAACTGACTATATTAAGATAATTTATAACAATTCTCCCATGAAAACTGTATTTCTTATTTTTCATATAAGGTTTTTCTACATAACCTGAATTTTATCAAGTATGGTGGTACCTCGATTCACAATGAATTTTGTTTGTAAACAATTTGGTTCACAAACAGAAGTGTTTGGCAAAATTTTGTTTTTGTTTGCAAGCTCTGCATCAGGTGACAAACACTACTGCAGCCATGTTTCCCACACACAAATGTGGTCATCTTTTCCAAAATCATAGAACAAATAAAGTTCGTGAACTGAGGTACCATTGTAACCCCTATACTCTATGAAATGTTGCAAATTAGTGAGACAAGCGATACTTTCTATCGCATGATTTTCAGATGTCTTTAAGTGATATTTTAATAGTTTGTCATTACTTTATTAAAAATATTTAATTGTGGTTTACTGAGGTAGAAAGAGAACACAAAACATGATGTAGTCAATTCTAATTTGGTTAGTGGGAGAGTTTCTTTTTTCTGAGAATATATGGAGGAGATAACATATCAGATAACACTGATGAATCTTGAAAGTTGAGTGCATGTTTGATAGGCAAGGAAGAAAGACAAGGGTATTTCAAGCAAAAAGATCATCATGAAGCATATGAAGTGTCCCAGAACATGTGGGGCTTAATGGTAATTCAATATTGTTGGTCTTTGTTATTGAGTCATTAAAGAACCAGAACATTCAAACCAAAATGAATCTCAATTACGTTTGCATTGTCTGCCACTTTTGATTATTTGTGATTATTCTCTCCCCTCCCATGTCTTTGTGTAGATCATTACGAATTGACAAAAGTTAGGATAAAGTAAGGTAATTGAAAGAACTCAGAAAAATGTTACATAAAAAAAAGTAGTTATTGACTTCTATTAATTTTCATTTCTGTGCTTAAAATAGTGGTAGAGACTGCCTAGTGTTCCCCCAATATTCATTCACTTTCTTTTGTATAGGAATAGAATTTCTGTTGGGCATATGGCCAGCCTGCCAAACACTGTATTTCTCATTGTCCCTTACAGGTATATAACTAGCCTGATGACTAAATTTTGGTAATAAAATGTGAGCAGAAGTGCTGTATCCAACCTCTGTTTCATTCCTTTAAAAGGAAGAGGTGTTTCCTCTCTTTTATTTTCACACCCTTTCCTCAGATTAGAATGCAAATATGATGGAAAGGGCTATACAGCTATCTTAGACAGGGAGATTGTAACTGTATATTTGTAATATTAGAGCAACATATAAGAAAGAACCATGATTCCCAGTGATGCCAAAGTTGCCTATCCAGATTTGATGTGAAAGAAAAATAAAGTTCTCATTAGTTTAAAGCAACAATTATTTGACATCCCTTAGTTATGGCTGTATGTAACATAAACAGGCATTATTTCTATAAAATGGATGAAAAAATTCTTAGTGATTTTGTACTTTCCAGTAATTGAACCAATTGATCAAAATGAAAAGTCTTCATTGGTAATCATGCCTAATATTGATAGAGTTTTCTGCTTATAGCATCCCTCTCTCATTTTAATAAAGATAATAAAATAAAATTTTATTTTCATAGTTTAAATACCTCAAGACACACAGAGAATATTTTTCATATATTGACAGAAACACTAGAAGAACTGTGATATTCATGAGGGGAATATTTTCCTCAAGTGGCATAAAGGAATTTGTACAATTAAAAATATATAGTGATCAAGCTAATTCTGACCTATTTTTCTTGAGAAAAAATATTAAAAGTCAATTCAAGTAATCTAGAGGCTCAGGGCCATTCTCAACTCTCAGAGGGATGTCTTCTTACCTGGAAGGTGCTAAGTGATTCTCTGCCTGATAATTTTGCCAAGAATGATCAGTAGGAGAAAATCAAGGTTAGTAATTTAACAGATGGCTTGAAAATATGTATTCTTTGAGAAGGAAAGCAGAACAAACTGAAAATATACTTAACAGAAATGTTGACATGCAAAGGTAGTACATCTGGTACACTACTATCAGAAGAATCAATAATTAAATGATGATCTTCATTTTTCTGTGCAGTATAAATCAATAAATGGCTGCTGAGATTATGTAATAACTGAATTGAAGCTAACAGCTTTAGTGAGTCTTAAAAGCTGCTATTGTAAGCATACCACAATGAAACCCACATATCAGAACACAGAAAATTCCTTTTATTCAATTAGTAGATTAGGAAAACATCACATTTACTTTCCAGAAAGTATCCCAGGGAGATGCTGGTCAGTCAGAATGAAAGACTGATGAAAGGCATAATTAAAAAAATATTTTTTAAAAAGTTTAAGTCCAAAAGACTGAATTATATTTGATAAGAAATTTGAAATGAATGACTGTTTTAGAAATGTCGTTAATTGGAGATTTAAAATATTTATTGCAGCCAATTGAATCAGATTATATTTGTTTGAGACTTTGATTCTGTAAATAAATCACTAGGCACATGCAGAGGTGGTATTTGACAATATGGAAAACACTAAAATAAAAACCACTAAAATAAGAACAGATCTGGGATCTCATCTTGGCTCTGCAGATAGACTAAGTGTTGCCAAAATTCTCTTCAAGCTCTAAAACTGGGTGATTTTCAAATAAAATTTCTATCTTACCAATTATGAACTTTTGTTTTGTACTGAGCACCAATCAGACCCTTGGTCAGGGGGTTATGGTGAGGGATAAAGAAAGACAGAGACAAATTTGCAGGTACAGGTGAGCCAAGAGGTCAGTGCCTTGAATTGGGCAAAAGACAAGACCTTTTGGGTTTGGCCCACTTTTATTAGTCAGTGAGAAGCACAGGGGGACCGGGTAGTGTACTTTTCTTGAAACAGCAACTGCTGTAAGAATTAGGTAGTAGAAAGAGGAACAAGTTTAGCATCACAAAAGAAACAAGTTAAGATCCTTCCTCATATCGGGGTACTTGCTTTCTTTGTGCTGTCTTCTGCAGCAGAAGTTATCTTGCCTCAGAAGTGCTGGGGTTATGGGACTACATTCCACCCAACCAGGAAGGCATCAACCTTCCACAAAAACTTCCCCATTCCTGAAGCAACTCAACGTCTGCCGGGTGACTGTGAAGTCTGTAGTTTGGCCTTCACCAATTTATACATATCATGGCTAGTCCCCAACAGTTTTGCGTGACTATGAATTTGAAATTTGAAAGTAAAAGGTTTTAGAAAATTTAATTTGCAGCCCATTATGATTCGGATCTTAAAACTCAGACCTCAACATAATGCATGAAAGAAGACTTTTTTCTGATTATGATTAATGAAGATACAATTGTTGCCTTTGGCTTCTCTGTGCGTGTGGAAGGAAATGGCCGACCGGCTCACGCAGCTGCAGGACACCGTGAACTCACTTGTAGATCAGTTCTGTAATGCCTTTGGAGTATTGCAGCAATGTGGTCCTCCTGCCTCCTTCAGTAACATTCAGATGGCAATTAACAAAGACCAGCCAGCTAACCCTACAGAAGAGTATCCCCAGCTTTTTGCTGCATTGATTGCGCGAGCAGCAAAAGACGATGTTTTGATAGATTCCTTACCCAGTGAAGAATCTACAGCTGCTTTACAGGCGGCTAGTTTATATAAGCTGGGAAAAACAGCCATGACTCCGTGACATGCCTGGAGGGCGTGGTTTATCGAGGCAACGTCCTTCTGGAAATGATACAGAGCGCACTGGCCAACATTGCACATTCCCAGCTGAAGACGAGAAGTGGCACCCACAGCCAGTCTCTTCCAGACTCATAGCACCCGAAACACCACGTGGTGAAGCCAAGAACTGTCTCAGTGTATTATGCATTCTGCATCAGACTGAGATACAACCCTTGCCAAGAGTTACAGAAACATACACTATGATACTTGCTACCTTTTTAGCTATTTTAATAACCTTCTATTTTTCACTCTTGATAAATAAGCTTACAAAATTGTGATTGAGCCAGCTTTAAACCATCACTATGCTATCATTTTTTATCTGAATAAAATTATGAAGGCAGATATGGCACTAATGTTCATAATACAATTAAACAGATACAGTATGAAAAAAAAAAGAAACAATTGTAAGTGTATAGCCTAATTGGGATCTTCATAGATGAAAACAAATCTATTCTAGGAGTATAGTAGAGATTACATCTGGTTATTATACACAGAAACAATGTGTATTTTTTTAAACCACAGCTTGCTCATTAGTGTTAAAAATAGTATAAATGAACTTTATTTCTTGGAGATTTAGGAGTGAAAAGGTACATATACCACTGAAATAGTAAAAAATGCATTTAATTTAGCAGAAAGAAATTCGATTAAATTAAATTATTAATTAATAAATAATTATAAGTACTACTAATAATTTATTTATTTATTAAATTAAATTTGATCAAATTTATGAAATTTGATTTAACAGAAAGAAATTTTTATGTTTCAAATTTTTAGGCTTTTGGTTTTTAGGAGAACTTTGTTAAATACATTATAACTATATAGTCTCAATGTACAGCCCTCATAATAAGCTATTTCATAAAGTCATTTTTACATAAATGGCAAGATATTGCCAGAGTGGCCTAATGCCATTATTCTTTTTTATTTGTGGTCACTGAAAAAAATCTTAGTTATGGAAATCTTACTTCACCAGTCTACTATAGTTTGCTAAATGAGAAAATAGGATAGAAGAGTAAATCATATTTTTATTCGTATGAAATGACCTAATGATTTTCTTAAAACAAGAATGGCATAAACATTTCTCAGAAGAAGAGGTACAAATGGTCAATACATACATTTAAAAAATGTTCAGCATCTCTAGGCATTAGAGAAATGCAAATTAAAACAATATACTGAGACTCCATCTACTCTAGAAAGAATGGCTATTATTGAGAAATCAAATAATAATAAATACTGGCAAGGGTACAAAGAAAAATGAAGCCTTCTACATTTTCAGTTGGGGATGTAAGCTGGTACAACCATTACGAAAATCAGCATGGATGTTCCTTAAAAAGATAAATATAGAAATTCCATTTGACTGAGCTATTCTCTTTGTAAGCATCTTCCCAAAAGATTTAAAGACATCATATTACAGTGATACATGTATATCCATGTGTATAAAAGCAAAATTCATAATCAATAAACCTTGGAATCGGCCTATATGTGCATTGACAGATGAATGGATGAATTAAATTTGGCATTTATATACAATCGAGTACTACTCTGCCATAAAGAAGGATAAACTTGAGTCATTTGTAAGAAAATGGATGTATCTTGAGACTACAATGTTAACTGAAATAAATCAGACACACAAGCTTAAATATCACATTGTTTCTCCTATATGAGTAGTCCAAAATAAATAAAGAGCAAAATAAAAGTTAGATAGTAAAAAATAGGATGATAGGTCTTTTGCAAAGGGGAAGGGGACCGAGAGGCGGAGGGAGAAGGAGAAAAGGAGAGGAAGGTGATGAAAAAGAAATTAAGATGTGTTATGTACATGTGCCAACTCCCCAGGAGGAATGTAATCATTGCATACTGCAAACACTTAATAATAAAAAATAAATATTGAAACAACAATAACAACAAAAATTGAATAATATTGGCTAAGAATTTACACTGGTAATAGAATGACAACTCAGTATGTGTTTTCCAGATTTTTTTCGGTTTGATGACACTAACTTTTTTCATTAGTAAAGAATACCCTTGAAGGGTGCCCCAATGCTTGGCAGCATTAAAAATGCTGCCAATAAGCAACAGATACTTCTGTCAATCTTTAGAAGCAGTAATTTAATTAAAATAAATTTCCCCTGTAAATCTCATTTTCTGTCAGTAGTACTTTTATTTGCCAAGATTTTTTAACCAAGTTAGACAGATGGTTGTCTCTCTAAAAGACAAGGCAAAAAGCCAAAATTAAAAATGCCAAAATAACATGCTTGCATTAGAAATAGGAATTTTGTCATTTTCTGAATTTGGCATATATTATCTGGGGGTCCAATATATACTTTTAAAATAAAAGTAAGATTACATGTTCAAAATTAGAAAATTCATTATTAAACCTGAAACTCAAAGAAGTATTTGCATAATATCAATGTGAATCACAACCTACTGTAACAGACCTGAATTGAGGTGTTGTAAGTTCGATTGTAACCCATCCAATAGAAATACTGAAGTCCTTACTCCCAGGACTATAATGTAATGTTATTTGGAAATGTGGTCTTTAAAGATGTACCATAATCAAGTTAAAGTGAAGTCATAATAGATTATAGTGGGCCCTAATCCAATGGCTGGTGTCCTTATAAAGAGAGAGTGATCTGAGGATAAAATACACACATGAAGTAAAGCCATGTAAAAACAGAGGAAGAGATTGGAGTGATACTACTATAAATGAAGGAATGCCAAGTGTTGTCATCATCCACTAGAAGTTAGAAGAGATCCATTAGGCAGATTCTGCTTCAGAGCTTCCAAAAGGAATTAATATTGCCATCATCATGATTTTGAACTTCTACCTCCTGAATTGTAGTATGATAAATATTATATAAGAAGCAGCTTACTCTAATGGAGAATGAGCAGTTGACTAGTTTATCTAGGGCATTTGAGGAAAGTTTTTGCAGGGAAATGACATTTGAGTTGAGACTGAAAAGATGTCAAAAAGGTATCTCCATACTGATTTCCACAGTGGTTGCCCCAGTCTGCACTCCCACCAACAATAGAGAAGGGTTCCTTTCTCCCCACACCCCCATCAGCATTTGTTATTGGTTGATTTCTTCATAGCAGCCATTTTTTGATAATTTGAAATAGGAAGAAAGATCCAAAAGGGTAGGGGAAATGGGAGGGGAAGGGGAAAGGAAAGAAGGGAAAGGAAAAATTATGAGAAAAGGAAAATAATGGAAACAAAGTCTTTGTAAATAGGGAAGGGAGCACAGGGAATGGGGAAAAAAAATAAGAACCAAGATACATCATGTACAGCTACAAGCACCCAATAATAAATGTAAATGTATTGTATACCTAAAATGTACCAATAAAAGAATTTAAGCAAAAAAAAGAAAAAAAAAGATGTCAAAAAGGCAGCCGTACAAAAATTTGGGAGAAAAATTCAAACAGGACTTTATATCAAAGTCCTTGAGAGACAAGTTTGTTTTATAAGAAGAACAAGTCTGACTGGAATATAATGGGGAAGCGGTACAAGGAGCTAAGAATAGAGAAATAGGAAGAAGCTACCTCACGTAGGACCTTGTAATCCTGGGCAAGGAGTTAGCTTTCATTTTAACTTTCATGAGGAGACACTGGGAAACTTTAAACGAGGAAGCACTGTGATCAGGTTAATGTTTTCAAAAGAGCATCTAGATACAATGGAAAGGATAGGGTGTAGTGGAAATGAAATAAAAATAGAAAGATGAATTAGGGGAATTACAGTAGTCTGTGGGAGATGACAGTACCTTTAAGATTTTCAAATGCAGTGGAAGTATTTTAACAATATAAATAGTTTTGGAATGAAATCTTTAGAGGGAGGATAGGACTTGATAAAACTGGAAATCTGAAGGAAAAAAATCAAATATGGCTTCTACATTATTGGTTTGAATAAATGGCTGTTTATTCAGATCAATAAGGCTTGGCAGAGCAGATTTAGAAGTGAAGCTATAGTCTTATTTGGGCTCTATTAAGGTTGAAAGACCTATTAGATGTTCCAATGATGATATAGTCTACTGAATTAGATGTAGTATAGAATTTCTGAAGTTCAGAAATGCAGTCCACATTGGAGTTACAAATTTGAGCATTATCTCAAATAGATGATATAGATATAGAGGATACTGGAACTCACAGTTCTGGATGAGATAACTTAGGGAAACAAGTCACAGAGGAAAAAGATACAGTGACTTGGGATACCCCAACTTCTAAAATCTTATAAAGGAAGAAGAGCCACTAAAAACCCAGAAAATTGTTCAATGAGATAGAAGAAAAACCAGATAGTACTTTAAGAGAGCATTATCATCTATGCCATGTGCTGCTGATGGGTCAATAAAATTAGATCCAAGATTTCATCACTGGAATAGATAAAATATGTCATTTGTGTTTTTAGAGAAAGTTTTTTCAAGACAGTAATTTGAATTAGTGAGTAAAAGACACAGACTGGCAGAATGGATCAAGAAACCCAATATTATGCAACATACAAGAAACACACTTAATTCAAAAATGGAGATTAAAAATCAAAGGATGGGAAACAATATTCCATCCAACACAAACCCAGAAAAGAACAAGAGTTGCTATCCTAATTTCAGACAAAGTAGTTTTCAAGCTAAGACTGATCAGAAGAGTTGAAAAAGGTTACTACATATTATTTAAGTGAACAATTCAAAATGAGTTAACAGTTATAAACATATGTGCACCAGACACTAGCACACCCAACTTTGTAACACAAACACTAATGGACTTGAAAAATCAGATAAACAGCAATACATTTGTCATGGGGACCTCAGTACTGTGCTGTCACGAATGGACAGATCAACAAGATGAAAAATCAAGAAATATAAGAATTGAACAAAAACTTTGAACAAATGGACTTAACAGATATCTACAGAGTGTTTCATCCAACAACAGAATACATATTCTTCTCAGCAGCATGAGACATTCTCCAAAACAGACCACATACTAGCTAATAAAACATATTTAATTAAATGCAAAAAAGTTGAAAATATCCCATGCATATTATCAGATCATAGTGCAATGGAACTAAAAATCAATGGCAAAAGAAACCACAGAAGAGGGCCAGAGATTTAGCTCAGTGGTGCCACCGCCTGCCTCACAAGTGCAAGGACGGGAGTTCGATCCCTGGTACCAAAAAAAAAAAAAAAAGAAAGAAACCACAGAAGTGAGCACTGACCCCCAGGCCTCTGGCTGTGGGATTGCGACAGTACATAGATCCACACTGCAGGAATGCAGGGGGTCATAAAGGCCATTGCTCTGAGCTCCAGAAGATAGAGCCTCTCTGGGGCTCCTTTAAGAAAATTGAAGCCCAATGGGAAAGTGAAGAAAATCTCTGCAATAAAGGCACATCACTGTAGTTGGTAAATTGGAGGGATCATCACCTCCTATTGGAACCTGGACTAGCTTTGGGGAAAGGGCAGCTGGCACCTGCAGTAGAACCTTGCAGAGTTCAATCCAGCAGGAGGTCAGGGAGCTCAACTTGGGCCTTGCAGTCAGAAATCAGCTTGAATCTCAGTGGACTATAGCTGACTTGCTGAGACTAACTGACTTAGATCTGCACACTGCTCCCCATGTTGTCTATTGTGACAGCAGAGACATTCCCTGAAGGCCCTTTATTTTTATTTTTTACAAAGTTATTTTTTCTCTTTTCTTTTTATTGTTTTTCAAATTCCCACCCCCACCCCCACCTGCCACTTTGTTCTTCATCTCTCTCCCTTTCTTTCCTGTTCCTGGCCTATTTCAGATTTCTTTTTTCTTTCTTTTTCTCTTCTCTCTTTTTCCTTCTCTCAACTGTCATTAGTTTTATAGGAAAGTAAATACAATTTCTAGCGTCCCTATTGCTGTTTGCTCTGTTCTTGTCTTTTTCTTTTGTTGTGTCTTTTCCTCTTGTCTTCAACAGTTTCTCAAACAAACCACATAAGCTATGCAAACCCATGGAAATTAAACAACATTCTCTCAACTAATCAATGGGTCATAAATGAAATTAAAGAAGAAATTAAGCAGTTGCTACAACCAAACAGTATGGCCAGTAAAACATACCAGAACCTATGGGACCCAGTGAAAGCAGTTCCAAGAGGGAAGTTCATAGCAGTGAAATCTCACATAAGAAAAACAGAACAAGCTCAAATAAATGGCCCAATGATGCATTTCAATGTCCTAGAGAACAAGAACTATCCAAACCTAAAACTAATTTGAGGGAGGAAATTTTAAAAATCAGGAAATAATGAAATTGAGATAAAAATATAAAAACACCAATGAATTGAAGAATTGGTTTGTTGAAAGACTGAACTAGCTAATGTTAGCACAATAAGGAAAGAAAAGATCCACATCCATGAAATTAGAAATGAAAAAGGTGAAATCAAAGCAGATTATTGGAAACTACTTTGAGAAAGTATAATCCAATAAAGTGGAAAATTTAGAGGAAATGGATAAATTCATAGGTACATATGAACTATCAAAACTGAACCAAGAAGATATTAAACTCTTGAATAATCCAATATCAGTAAGTGAAACTGGAGAACTAATGAAAAACTACTACCAAATAAGAAAAGCCCAGGTCCTGATGGATTAATTGCTGTATTCTGAAATAACTTTAGAGAAGATCTAATGCTAGTACTCCTCAAATTCTTTAACAAAATAAAAAAGGAAGCAGTATTACTAAAGCAAACATTACCTTGATTCCAAAACCAGAAAAGAACCCAATCAAAACAGAACTACAGGCCGATCTCTACATTGAATACAAATGCAAAATTCTTCAATAAGATACTGGCAAATAAAATCCAGCAAATCATCAAAAAGATGGATCATGAACAAATAGGATTCATTCCAGGGATGCAAATATGGTACAACATATACTAACCAATAAATATAATACACCACATAAACAGAAGCAAGGAAAAAATCACATGATCATCTCGAGACATAGAAAAAATATCTAACAAAATCTAACATCCATTCATGATAAAAACACTGGAGAAAAATGAAATCAAAGGTCTTTGTCTCAACCTGATAAAAATCACCTATGACAAATCAACAGCCAATATCACATTAAATGGAGAGAAGCTGAAAGCTTTTCCTGTAAAATCAGGAATAGGACAAGGATATCTACTATCACACCTCTGTTTAATATAGTTATGGAAATACTAGCTAGAGCAATAAGACCAGTAAAAGAAAAAAAAGATATATGGATAGAAAAGGAAGAAGTTAAATTATGATTATTTGCTGATAATATGACCCTCTATATAGAAGACCCCCAAAGCTCTGTTAAAGGATTTCTACAACTAATATCCAAATTCAGCAGTGTAGCAGGATACAAAGTCAATGCTCAAAAATCAATACTGTTCCTGTACACAAATAACAAATTAAATGAGCAAGAAATTAGGGAAAGAATATCCTCCACAATAGCATTAAGAAAAATTAAATATGTAGGAATTAACTTAATCAAGGAAATGAAATACTTCTACAATGAAAATTAAAGAACTCTGAAAAAGGAGATTGAAGAAGATATCAGAAAGAGGGAAGATGTTCCCTATTTCTGGATAGGCAGAACCAATATAGTGAAAATGGCCATGCTTCTAAAACTGTTACATATTTTAACTGATGAATAATATCAAACATTTAAAGCAGAAAAAAGAAGGAACATTTCTCTCATTTCAGGAAATCAACATTGTGCTAATACTAAAACTGGATAATGAGCCTGTTGTTGGCATATAGGTAGGTTTTCAAGCTAGGAATATACTTTCTTTAATAGGTGCTACTCAAATTTTACATTTCTTCCAGAATCAGTTTCATTAATTTGTCTTCCAAGGTACTTCATAGAAGTTGTCAAATTTATTTCAAAAAAGATTTTTGTAATATGCTTTCTATATCCTTTTAAATTCTATAAAATATATGGTAATGTCCTCTAAATCTTGATATTATAATTAAAAATGTATAATTGATATTGTGTAATAGGAAGAAAAGGTCTAAAGGAGTAGGGGAAGTGGAAGGGGTAGGAGAAGGGAAAAGAAAAAATATGAGAAAAGGAAAAAAATGAAAACAAATTCTTTGTAAATAGAGAAGGGTGGAGGGGGTGAAGGGAGGGCAGAGGAATGGGGAAAAAAACAAGAACCAAGATACTTCATGTAAAAGTACAAGATCCCAATGATGAATGTAACTGTATTTTATACCTAAAATGTACCAATAAACTTAATGGAAAAAATAAAACTGTTACATAGATTTTATACAATCCCAATCAAAATATCAATAATGTTCCTTACAAAACTGGAGAAAATCCTAAAATTCATGTGGAACCAGAAGAGATCTAGAATAACAAAGGCAATTCTGGGTAACAAGAGAACAAGAGTAAGGAAGGGGGTATCACAATCTTAGACTTCAAGTTCTACTGCAAAGCTACAGTGATAAAAGCAGCATGGTATTGGCAAAAAAGCAAAAAACATAAAAACAAAAACAGACTCAAGGAACAGAATATAAGATATAGAAAAATGTCCAGCTACACTCAAGTATGTTATTTTTTACAAAAGGCCAAATCCTTTCACTGGAGGAAATATAGCCCCTTTAACATATGATGCTGGAAAAACTGGTTATCCACATGCAAAGATCAAACCTATCACTCACCATGCACTAAATTAAAATCAAAATGGATCAAAGATCTAAACATTTAATTTTCTGGAAAATAAAGTAGGTAAAAAACTTGAATACATAGGTCTAAGCAAAAAGTTTCTGAACAAAACCCTGGTTGCACAAGATATAATACCAAGGATCAACAAATGACATCACATCAAATTAAAAATCTTCTGCACAGCAAAGTAAATCATCAACAGAGTGAAGAGACAACCTGGAGAATAGGAAAAATATTTTGCCAGCTACTCCTCAGACAAAGGACTAATATCTAGAATATATAAAGAATTCAAAAAATGAAACCCCACAAATTAAAAAACCCAATTTGGAAAAGGGCATCTGAAATGAATAGACATTTCTCAAATGGAGAAATACAAATGGCCAATAAGTACATGAAAAAATGTTCAACATCACTAGCTATTCTAGAAATACAAATTAAAGCAACACTGAGATTTAAGAAACCTCAAAAAGAATGGCCACGATCAAGAAATGACCCAATAACAAATTCTGCTGAGGGTGTCGTGAGAAAGGAACCCTTCTCCATTGTTGATGGGACTCTATATTAATACAACCATGACAGGAATCAATATGGAGATTCCTCAAAAAAACTAAAACTAGATATTCCATTTGACCCAGCTATTCCCTTTCTAGGTATCTTCCAAAATGAATTAAAGACCTCATACTACAGTATTGTATGCATATCCTTGTTTATAGCAATGTAATTCATAATAGCTAAACCTTGGAAACAGCCTATATGTCTATCAACAGATGAATGAATTAAAAATATGTGGTATTTATACACTGTGGACTATTACTCTGCCATAAAAAATGATAAAGCTGAGTCATCTGTAGGAAAATGGATGAACCTTGAGACCATAATGTTAAATGAAGTAACTCAGACACACAATCTTAAACATCACATGATTTCTCTTATATGAAAAACTTTGTCTCTCTGCCTTTTTTGTCTGTCTCTGTCATAGACATATATATGTATATATGTATGTATATATATTATAGATATGTATATATGTGTATATATATTATATGTCAGAGAATAGGAAAAAAGAGAAAAGAAATAAAATGTATTGTAATCCAGTGTGGACAATATATCTAAATGTGTACCTTGACTTAGTACAATTGTCTTACATGTTTTATATCTCCTTTGGTTTATTTGTCTGAATTTCAATCAGTATATATAATAATTATAAGGTCTTATAAGATAAATAAATGAATCTGATGCTGAAAGAAACAAAAAGGGGGAGGAGGGAGGGAATTGAAATGTATTAGGTACCAATCTCCTACAGTGAATGTAATCATTATGTACTGCACACATGCACTAATAAAAGTAAGAAAAAAAAAGAAGTTTGCCTATTTTTTAAGAGAGCCAGTCTGCTTGAGTGGGTGTATTTTTTGCTGCCACCACCTTTGTACATCAGTCTCCTGTTTCTTTAGTCTTCCAATGCAGATTCAAATGGGTAAAGCTCCACTGAGTTTCCAGACCTTTGACCTTGGATTTGTACTGCATCCTTGATCTCTCTTGTTCTGTGGGTTCCTTTTTCCTGGGATGAACAGCTAATTGATCCTCAAGTTCTCTAGTGTGCAGATAGCCTTTGTGGATTCACCCTCCTTTGATCCTGCAGATGTCCATTTTGGACTCTCTTAGCCTGTAAGCCTATCTAATAAATTCATTTGCACAAATACATTTGTATTTTCTATTGATTCTGATTCTCTAGAGAGCCTTAACTACTACAGTGATATTGGGCAAATGCTTTCATTTTCTCATCTCTAAAAGAGGGATAAAAAATTATGTTATAGCTCATAGAGTTGGCATAAATATTAAGTAAGTTGAAATGAGTGAGGTGTATAAAGTAGTGTTTGGCCCTTAGTGAATTCTCAATAAATGCTAGGTGCTGCTGCCGCTGCTGTTATTATGTGGAAAGAGATGCAGGTATGTTGGTAATATTGTTGGTAGAAGATGAAGCTGTTGTCAACTGATTAAATCCATATGTTCGACATGAATGCAATGCAATTTAGAGGAATTGGTGAAAACAACTCATAATTTTGGGAGCAAGAACAACATATTAAGTTGTTATTTTTTCCCAATTAATTGCATTCTGATATCAGTGGAAAGAGTCTAGGGCTGGAAACCCCTTATCACTGAAATGTTATGAGAACCAAATGAGATATTGTCCAAGAAATTCTTAAAATAAGAAGCATCTTGAGACCGTACTGTTCAGTGAAGTAAATCAGACAAAAAAATTTAAATATTGCATGTTTTTTTTAATATGAAAGGCTATATATATGTAATATATATATGATGAAATAAAATACAGATAATGGGAAAAAAGAGAAAAAATTATTGTAACCTAGGACAAAAAACATATCTAAAAGTGTACCTTGACTTAGTACAGCTGTCTTTATATCTTCTTTGGCCTATTAGTCTGATTTTCAATCTGTATATATGATAACTAACTTTATAAGCTTTTATTAATAAATGAACATGATGCGGGCAATATAAAAGAGTTGTGGAGGGAAGGAGAAAAAAATTGAGATATGTACATGTACCAATTCCCTACAGTGAATCTAATCATTATTTATTAAAAACATGTACTAATGAAAGTAAAAAAAAAAATAAAAAGCACACTATGATGGCATTAGTATTTTTCCAGCACTATTAGTAGTAAAGTGAAATATTTCCTCAAAAAATTTAGGGTGAGAGATACTAAAAGGCAGTTATCTGGTTTGATTTTGCCTTTTAAATCACAGGCCTACTTTTTAATGTTTTATGTACACTAGCTATATTAGAAGATGTCTTTTCTTACTTTTATATATTACAATTTTAATAAGTTTGAGGCAAAAAAGAAATTCTGTAAATTGAGCATAAATTTAAGTCATGAAGGATTACACTATCAAAATGTGGAATAAACCTCTTAGCCTTTGGGGTTCTCTCATATTCCAAATGTAATAATTTAACAGAATTTTTTTTTAAAACAAGACTTAGGTATTCATTTTGTAGCAAACAAATGACATGTAAAAATCCTGGCAAACTTACCATTTTGACAACATGAAATTTTCTCATCCAGCTGGTCATTAGGCCTTTCCAACTGTCAATGTCTCTTGCAATCTGCTTTAATAGTGGCATATAATTAGCTTTATACAGATCAGAGACATTAGGCGGTAATATCCAACACAAATATCAAAATCCCAAGAAAGTTAATTCAAAGAGATATATGTCCTCACTGTCCTTCATGACAGTCTTTAGCTTTGAAGGCAGTAGCAGTTGATTTGTATAAGGTACTTTGATTCATAATATAGAAATGTTGTAATTAAATACCTACTGGAGTTTAAGAGAAAATGATGGAAATAGCAACATAGCATTAATGTACATTGTTTTTCTTCATGTTCTACAGCTCAGTAATCACTTCAAAGAAATGTGACAAATAATTGGAGAAAATAGTTTTTTATGCTTGAGTAAATTTTTCAAGATTTGGGCATATAAGTTTAAATCAACACAATTTTATTTGTTAGGTAACCCAGTCTGATTAATCTGATTAATATCAATTTTATGTATTATACTGAATTATGTACATATTCCCACACTTGTACTAAAAGACACATACAGCAGCTGGGGATTTAGCTCAGTTTCTCAGAGCCTGCCTTGCAAGCATAAGGTCCTGAATTCAATTCCTAGTACCGAAAAAAAAAAAAAAAAAAGACACATGGAGATTTTGTAGGACAAAAGTATGTCACTTTTAAAGTGAAGATGATTGTGACACTTAAATAGAATTTGAGTCATTTTTCAATGTCTTGAGTTAAGGAACTCCATTTGGAACTTTAAGATTTCAATAATTAATGTCTTTATTTCTTTAACAAAAATCACTTCCACCTTAATAATTCTACACCACCATAGCAAAGATAGTCAGCCACTCCCCAGACTATTTCCATGTGGAAGTATTTATAGTAGTTCTATGTGAAAGTGTTGCCTAAGCATCCATGAAGAAGCTAATGGCAGAACTGTGAACAAGGGAAGACAGTATTCAGGATATGACTTTTCACTGATAGGGAAAAAAGAGAAAACCCTATCATATATGTCATTTCTAAGAGTTTTAGTTTCTTTGCAACAAATTAATTTGAGGTCTACCAATAAATATTCTCATTAAGTAAAAAATGTGGCATATCTGGCTTCAGATCTGCCCATAGGAGACTTGCTTTTTAGCAAACTAAGTTGAAGATGTTGTGCATTCTAAGCATATAACTTGGCCAGGCTCATGATGCCAAATCACATGACAGTGGCATGTTTACCATCTATTGAAGACTATGATTGGCTTTATTACAGTAGCTAATGATAAATTAGAGAATAACTAGAATTTATAGACAGTAAAAAGGAAACTGCAGTCTGGAATTTATATGTGACTATCCTAAGTGAAAAATTTTTCACTAATAAAATCTGAACTAAATGTCAAATGGGATTACTTTATTCCTTTTGAGTTTTGCATAAGCCCATTGACTATATTTGAGAGTTGACAAGAAATTCATGACTTGAGTATCTCATTATCCATTGATTTACTTGTGTTGCTTGATGATTATGCTCTTGTCATAAAATCATATTTATTTTCTAGCTGGAATTATTATGTATTTGTTTACAAAGTCATTTCTGTTTTTGTGTATACCACATACTTTAGCTCTTGTTAGGTATTGGAGAGGATCAATTAAGAACTTGAAAGGCAAGTTTTCTTATTTATCTACAGTGCCTTACAAGCATCTTATTAGATACTCAAATGATAGGCTTTTTAGGCAAGTCAGGGCATAGAAGAGGAGAGCTAATATATTGGTAGCCCCATTTGACAGTTGGAAAAGTGGTTAGAAAAGATAAGTGATTTGTATGAGGCCATACAATTGGCTACATTCAAGGAGCATCAAGAAAATGTCAGTCCTACTTTCTATCATTTTCCATAACTTCTGTTTTGTAGTAATTGATGGCAACATAAGTACAATTCATTTCCACCCTTGAATTTTCAGTCACAGCTCAGTAGTGTATTTCATGTAGAAAATGCATCTTTTAAAACTTCTGTGATATTTATAATATGATTTTCTTGAAATAAGTAAATCTTAACATATGACATACAAATATGCGATGGAATGAATGTGTATCCCCCATTTATATATTGAAATCCTAATCCCTAAGAAGATAGTATAAGGAGGTGGGCCCTTTAAGATGTGACTTTATTGTGCCCTTATAAATGGGCCTATAGAGACTCCTTGACCATTTCTGCCATGTGAGGTTACAATAAAATGATGGCTCTCTAAGAAGCAGGCCCTTATCAGATAACTAATCTGTTGATGCCTTGATAGATTTCTCAGCCTCCAGAACTGTTTGAGATAAATTTCCTTTGTTTATAACCCACCAAGTTTATGGAATTTTGTTTTAATAACTTAAATGTTCTAAGACATACTGCAACATGGGAATTTATTAATGGATGATTTAAAATGTCCTATTAAAAAGTTATTTTTATGACTATTTCAGTAATCTGGCCATAATATATGCCACAAATGATGATTCAACTGTTTAAATCAAAGAGCAGCAGGGGTGGGGAAGTTCTTTAACTTTTCTTGATCTTATTTTTCTTATCCATAAAGTGGAGGAAATCCTGTACCTAATTCAGAGCACTGAAAAGAGAGGTAGCAATTTAATTAATGTATAAAATCTAGCAAAATGTTAAATGTGTACTATGTAGTCAATATATGAATAATGGCTGCTGTTGCTGCTACCAGTTCTGCAACTGTTATTGTTATTATTAATAGATTATTAGAACTCCCACAGAAGCAAGCTGGAAAGGGGAAAGGACAAGCAAAGAACAAGTGATATATCTCCTCTGTGAGTAGCATCAGTAGAAGAGAATGATGGCTTCTGATTCAGTCTCTTCAACTTTCCCAGATAATTTTGAAGAAAGCAAAGTGCCCTTTCCAGCTTGTCAATGACCTTTCTAACTTTTTTGAACAATAAAGTTCATTAAATAAATGCTAAAGCTTGATTTTTCAAGTATTTTGGTTTTCTTGTAAAGTATATACCATATTGTTTTGGAAAAATTTAATCAAAAGCTGATGTTTCACATATTCTTAAATCATCAAGACCTGATTTTGAAGAAATCTTTTGATATTCAAAAGATTTTTATTCTCATTATAACCATGCACTTTACCTTATGGAAAAATAGGTTATTATGTTTGATAGGTCTCCCACCACCTCAGCAGCTATTATGTATAGTAGCTGCCCTCTTCCTATGGTGCCTTGCCCCTTCCCCTGTGTGACATCATGCCAAGATGGTTGCTCCCACCAAAGAACAAACCCTTCTTCCCAGCATGCCCCTGTTCCCGCCTAGAAAGTAACCTAATACTCGCTCACCTCCTACCACCTAGTGACATCACCGGCTCCTCCATTCCCTAGTCACTACCTCACTCAACCCCGCCTCAGCCCCTACAAACCCCACCCCATTCTCTATAAAAGACTCTCCCTGCCCCAGCCATATTGCTTTTGTCTCTCCTTTGTTCAGAGACAGCCCGGCAGATCTATTCCCCTAATAAAGGCTAGTTGTGACTTGGTCTGGTCTTGGTCTTCGGCCCTTTTACCTGACAATGTTTCTTAAATAAATGTATTTAACATCAAAGATTTGATTCAAAACTCTGAATTTGTGGATTTTTTAGACAGGAACAAGGAGAGGAGATGATGTTTTTGACATTGTAGAATGAACTTCCACCAATAAGAAATTATTACAGCAGACGGAGAATGTCTAAAGGCAAGGTGATTACACAAGAGAAACTGATTACCCGTTTCTTTGTTGTCCTGGACAGTCACAGAGTACTCAGAAAAATCTATCTGAAATGTATTTTAATTATGATATAGGCATGGAGGGCCAGAGATTTAGCTCAGTGGTTCTGTTGCCTGCCCTGGAAGCGCAAGGACCAGAGTTCAATCCCTAGTACCAAAAAAAAAAAAAAAAAAAAAAAAAATGTTATTGAGGCATGGAATATCACAGAAAGATTAAGTAACAAAGTAATTATAAATAGATAAGACTCATAAAGATGTAAAATAGCATGAACACTAGTGTTGACAACAAGGATCCAATACTCAGGAACATAGAGAAAGTTGAACAGTAAAAAATATGTAATTATTATTTTTGTCATGGACAGTATAATACTTTAAAAATGAACTATTGACTCTAGAAATAATCTTTGCGTGGTTGCACAGAAACATTTCATTTATTATTTAGCAGAACCCAAACACCATTTTGTGACTAAAAACTAGTAGACCTAATCCATTTTTATTTCCTGGGGAATCAAGCACTTTCTGCCGCAGTGAGAAATAAGCACCTGTGAGGCCTTTACCAAGACACTTTTTCAAAGTTTTGTCAAGAAGCAGGTCTGGTATATGATTGGTTCTCCTAATCTAGAAGTTCATGTTCTTCTAAATGTTCTCAAACATATTAGTTATTAAGGTATAGAATTTTAAAATAACAAGAGCAATTAAAATGCAGAAATGGAGATGGTCTGAGGCCTTGCATTCAGAAGACTGATGTTAGTAATACACATAAAGAAAAAAAATTCTTTCAAGAGAGCACATGAATTAAACCAAATTATAATAACAAAAGCATATGGCTGTTTATTAGTTCCCAGTATTAAAGAATTACATTTGCTGAAATATTTGAAGTCTACATGACCAGTATAATCCCTCTCTTTAGGCACTTATATGGATCCTAAGTTATAGCAAGAAAGTTGCTTGGTAAGAATGGAATCATAATAAGAGGCATTAGATAAATTGGATTTTTAATGTTATCAGGCTGAGAGAGATAATCACAATTTCTTAGTTCCTTTCTCATTGCTGGGACAAAATATTTGACACCCACAAGTTAAAGGAGGAAAGGTTTATTATAGCTAACTGTTTGCAAATGTTTCAGTCCATGCTTGGCTGGTTCCAAGGCAGGGTGGTATGGAAGAGTGGTATGATAGAGGAGAAATAGTCCATGGGATGGCAGGCAGGAAGCAGGGAGCCTTCCTTCTCTTCCTTTTTATTCCATCTGGGATATAAGCCTATTGGTTGGTGCCACTCATACCCAGGGTGGGTCTTCTCTCTTCAGTAAATCTATTGAGTCACACCCAGAACTATGCTAAACTAATCAGTGAATGAATACAATATCACATACTCACAATCCAGTCACTTCCCGAAAGCCCGATAAGCAAATGAGGCTTTAGGAAAACATCTAGATATAAGCTATAATGCTCAAACTTGATCTTACCAATTATTCACTCTATTGACAGCAATACTCTGCCTCCATTTGCATACTAGAGATAATCAAAAATATAAAAAGTTATTGTTAAAGGCCCTTTATCTTCTGGAAAATGTTTGTGTGGACTGTGGCACACTTGCCACTGTGAAGTTACTTTTCTGATCTCAGTAAGTCACCATTCCCCACCATTTTGTGAGGTTCTTTAGATTTGATAATAAACTCAAGCAAATTAGAGTCAAATCCTGTGGGTTTCGGAGTTGTATCACTTAGGGTCTGTGCAGGAAATAGTAGGCTCCAGATGGTTCACATTGAGAAACATTAGTGGACAAATGTGAGTCACTTAGAAATGAACCACAGTTAGAAGTTGCTGCCACCACTAACCCTGAAGAGATTATAGTGGCTGAATGAAAGCAGGAACCCAGGAGCAGATTGCCTGGTAGAAGCTGTAATCAATGAGGAAACTCAAGCACTGCTGTGGGCAAGGTGTTGAAGTAAACAGGGATCAAGGAAGAATGGATTCACTGACAATTTTCTTCTTTTAAACTAAAATGGCTTGCTGGTATATCTTATTTGGCTAAACTACTGGAAAATTAGTTGGCAAGGGAGAATGGGTAATTCAGTCCACAGAAGGGACAGGAAAGAAAATAGAAGGGGTAGAGATGGGTAATGGTGGTAGTTTGGAGGGGTAATCAAAAGATAATAGCCAGCAGGACAGCCATTATGCATCTCCCCAGATGATTTATGTCTATATTCAAACTCACTGTGTGTTGATCTTACATATGCTAAAAAAGAGATCTTGTTTATGTCAAATCCATTGTTTTGGTCAGAGTCTTTCCAGTGGTTCCCCCAAACACTGAAATTACAGTCTAGAAAATTAAGCCTGGTTGACACTGAAAAATTCAACCTGAAAGTAGAATAGAGATTAATAGAGGCTGTGAAAGGTGTGTGTGTGTGTGTGTGTGTGTGTGTGTGTGTGTGTGTATGTATGTGTGTGTTAGAATGGGGGGGTGGTAAATATTGGATTTTATCAGTGTATACTGTATGCATATATGGAAAATATCACACTGAAACCCATTAATATGTATAATTAATACATATTAATGAAAATAAAAGATAAAGAAAATTAAGACTGGTTCATTAGACTAGGATGATGAAATTGGTGAACATTGGGAACAGATCTAAATGTCAAAGCTAGACTTTCTTATTTTCCAGTCTCAAGCACAGTAGTATAGGTATAGAAGAAAGAAGAAAATGGGGATGAAGAAAATTGGCAAGATAGTATGAATAGATGCATGATGGGGATTTATGAAATCCATTTGCCTGAATTGTTATTGTATATTAAGACAGAGTGGTTCCTTTTAATTATGAGGGAGGTAGTATTACTTCTGTCCTACATAACCAGGAGTTTTGAACTAGAGTAGAGAAGAGAGAGATAAAAAGTTACTACTTATTGCAAAATCAAAACCACTAAGTGATTTCTAGGGAGAAAAAAAAAAGATAAACTTTGGCTTTGACATTTCTTTCAAATAGTCAGCTGTTAAAGGAATTCCACCACTACTTATAACTAAAATATGCAATGATAAATACAAAATTCATGGAACAGGCTAGCAGGAAAATAAACTAGAAACCGAAGGCACAATTGAATTGTGTTGGTCAAATGAAGTTTTCCAAAATATATATTATTTTGTTTATTTTTTGTCTTAAAAAACAATATGTGATTTTATATTTACCAAACAAAACTGTAACTTTTGTTTCATATTTAAATAGCTTACTTTATGTACTTTTAACAGTTTTATTATATTTCTGAAAGAAGTTGAAATTCCTTTTCTTTCCTTTTGGATAGTTGAGGAAAAGGGGCATGATTCCTTGATTTGTATTTAGCAAAATTATTAGTTAATTCATACATGAGTAATTATTCGAAATGCTTTGCACAGACTTGGATTTCACATCTTACACAAGCACTACAAAACATAATCTTGCCTCAAGGATTTTATGATTTTACCTGTAAGAGAAAATATATACATATGATATTAGGGATTATGCAAGACAATGTAATTAAGTACCAAATGTGTGGTATACACTGTAAGTGCTGAAATATTAGTGATGACTGGAATACTTTAAAAAGATGGCATGTGTTGGGTGTGATGCCACACATCTGTAATCCTAGCACTCAGGGGACTGAGGAAGGAGGATCACTGTGTGTTCAAAGCCAGCCTGTACTACACAGTGAGTTAAAGGCCAGCCTGAACTACATAGCAAGATGGTCTGAAAAATAAAAGAGGGCATGGATGAAGTGGAACTTGATTTAAATTGTGAAACATGAACAAATTACCAATATAATCCTATATGGGTCATAAATATAGTAAATATTGCCCAGCTTCCCTTTCTCATTCAGTTTTACCTTATGGCACTCTTTTCTTTTTTGGGGGGTACCAGGGATCAAACTTGGGACCTTGCCCTCAGGCAGAGGAACCACTGAGCTAAATCTCTGGCCCATGGCACTCTTAATATACAGATATTTACGTACTTGTGAATCTAACACTTTAAATCTTTTATTTTGAAGCTTATTTCATTAGTCTTATGTTTAGAAAATCCTTCCACATCTAAATAAATATTCAAATTTCTTTTGATATTTTTGTGTTTTAACAATTGACTTTTTATGTGTTGATTTATTTTCTTATATTTTGTTAATCTTTCATTTTTTCATATATTGACTTTATACAGCAGGATTTTATGCTGATTCATTATATCTCGATTGTTATTCTCTTTTTCACGTTAAATTCTAATGTATGTTATATTTTATTTCAGAGTTGGATTACTTTTAAAAAATTATATTAAATTAACTTTTTAAATGATACATTAGAAACAAAAATTTACACATTAATAAGGTACCATATAATATTTTGATACATCTATACATTAAAATTCTTTTCTTTTAGCCTTTCAAATGTATAGTAAATTACTTTCATAGCCACCCCATTGTGTAATAGCTTACCGGAACATGTTTCTCCTAACTAAAGACCTCATGCAGTACTTTTCTTCCTTTTCATGGATTATTTAATTTAACACAGTGATCTCTAGTTCAACACATGTTGGCACAAATGACAACACTTTATACTTTTTAAGAGATGAATAGTATTCCATTGTGTGTATGTACCACATTTCCTTTACCTACTGGTCAGTTGTTAATAGTGCTAAAATGAGTATGAGTGTGTAGCTGTCTCTTTGACATACTGGTTTTATTTCTTTTGGAGATATGTATTAATTCTATGTCATTCTGTGTTTAAATTTTTGAGAACCCCCATACTGTTTTTTTATTTTGAATGTACTAATTTAAATTCCCACCAATAATGTAGAAGGGCTGCCTTTTCTCAATGTCTTCATCAAAACTTATTATCCTTTATCAATGGATAATAGCCATTCATATTGGGTGAGGTGATATCTCATTGTGGTTTTAATTTTCATCGCCTTGATGATTAGTGATACTAAGCATTTTTCATGTACATGTTGGGCATTTGTATGTCTTCTTTGAGAATTATCTCTTTAGGTCTATTGCTCATTTTATTTTTTAAATTTTTTTAATTTTTTTATTTTTTTAAATTCTTTTATTAGTACATTTTAGATATACAATTCGTTTACATTTATCATTGGGTGTTTGTACCTGTACATGATATAACTTGGTTCTTTTTTTTTCCCCATTACCTGTGCACCCTTCACACCCTCTACCATTCCTTATTTACACAGATTTCATTTCCATTTTTTTCTTTTCTCATAGTTTTTCCTTCCCCTCTTTTCTTTTCCCCTTCCCCTCACTTCACTCCTTTGTCATTGGAGCTTTTTTCCTATTTCAAATGATCAATTATTCATTTTAATCATTTTAACCCTTGTTTACACTATCAGTTTATCACACTAGTGAAACTATTTGGTATTTGCACATGTGTGTACTATTTATTTCACTTAAGAGTGTGGCCTAGATATGCATCCATTTAGCTATAAATGACTCTAGTTTTTCATTCTTTAAGGCTGAGTAGTACTCCATTTTATTAAAAAAACACATTTTCTTTATCCATTTTCCATTTGATGGGCACTTGGGCTGTTTCTAAGCTTTAGCTAATACAAACTGTGCTGCTATGAACGTGAGGGCACATATATCACTGTGGTATGATTCTTTTAATTCTTTTGCGAAGATACCCAGCAGGGGAATAGCTGGGTCAAATGGGACCTCTAGTCCTAGTTCTTTGAGGTATCTCCATACTGACTTCCACAGTGGTTGCACCAGTCTGCACTCCCACCAACAATGGAGAAGGGTTCCTTTCTCCCCACAACCCCACCAGCATTTGTTATTTGTTGATTTCTTGATAGCAGCCATTCTCTCTGGGGTGAGGTGGAATATCAGGGTTGTTTTCACCTGCATCTCTCAAATGACCAGTGATGTTGAACATTTTTTCATATATTTGCTTGCTGCTTTTACTTCCTTGCCTGAGAAATGTCTGTTCATTTCGGATGCCCGTTTTTGAATTGGTTCTTTGAATTTGGGGGGTCTGATTTTGTTCAGTTCTTTATATATTCTAGATAGTAGTCCTTTGTCTAAGGTACAGCTGCTAAAAATTTTTTCTCACATTGTAGGTTGCCTGTTAGCTCTGTTGGTGGTTTCTTTTGCAGTGCAGAAGATTTTTAATAAGATGAGATCCCAGTTGCTGATTTTTTCTGCTAGTTCCCGTGCTGCTGAGGTTTTGTTCATGAAGTCTTTTCCTATGCCAATGTCTTCAAGAGTTCTACCTAACTTATCTTCCAGCAAGTTTAGTGTTTTTGTCTTAATATTTAGATCTTTAATCCACTTTGATCTTAGTTTAGTGCATGGTGATAAGTATGGGTCTAGTTTTAATCTTTGGCAGGTTGAAATCCAGTTTTTCCAACACCATTTAATGAATAGGCTATCTTTCCTCCAATGATGGTGGTTGGCTCCTTTGTCAAAGATGAGGTGGCTGAGTATGTCTGGAGTTGTTTCTGCATCTTCTAATCAATTCCACTGATCCTCAGGTCTGTTCCTTTGCCAGTACCATGCTGATTTTTATCACAGTAGCTTTGTAGTATAGTTTCAAGTTGAGGATTGTGATACCCCCAGCCATGTCTCTGTTGCTTAGAATTGCTTTAGCTATTCTAGGTCTCTTATGGTTCCAAGTGAATTTTTGGATTGTTTTCTCTAGTTCTTTGAAGTATATTGTTGGAATTTCAATTGACATTGCATTGAATTTATATAGTCATTTTGGAAGTATGTACATTTTCACTATATTGATTCTTCCTATCCAGGAGCAAGGGATGTCTTTCCATTTCCTTGTATCCTCTTTGATATCTTTTTTCAGAGTGCTGTAGTTTTCAGTGTAGAGGTCTTTTCTTCCTTTGTTAGATTGATTCCTAGATATTTCATTTTTTTGGATGCTATTGTAAAAGGAATTGTTTCCCTAATTTTTCTCTCAGTGAGTCTGTTATTTGTGTACAAGAAGACTACTGTTTTTTGAGTGTTGACCTTGTATCCAGCTACTCTACTGAATCTGTCAATTAAGACTAGAAGTCTTCTGGCGGAGTTTTTTGGGTCTTCTATGTAAAGAATCATATTGTCAGCCAATAATCCCAGTTTAACTTCTTCTTTTCCTATCTTTATTCCTTTTATTTCTTTCTCTTTTCTAATTGCTGTGACTAATGTTTCCAGAACTATATTGAACAGGAGTGGTGATAGTGGGCATCCTTGTCTTGTTCCTGATTTTAGTGTGAAAGTTTTCAGTTGTTGACCATTGATTATGATGTTAGCTGTTGGTTTTTCATAGATAGCCTTAATCAGGTTAAGATAAAGACCTCCTATTCCAATTTTCTGTAGGGTTTTTATCATGAATGGGTGCTAGGATTTGTTGAATGCTTTTTGTGCATCTACTGAGATGATCATATGGTTTTTGTCCTTGACTCTCATAATATGGTGTATTACATTTATTGATTTACGAATTTTGAACCATCCTTGCATCCCTGGGATAAATCCGACTTGGTCAGGGTGTATGATCTTCTTGATGACCCTCTGTATTCTGATTGCCAGTATCTTGTGGAGGATTTTTGCATCTATGTTCATTAGGGAGATTGGCCTGTAGTTCTCTTTTTGGGTTGGGTCTTTCCCTGATTTTCGAATGAAAGGGACACTTGCTTCCAGGAATGAATTTAGAAGTATTGCTTCCCTTTCAATTTTCTTGAAGTGTTTAAAGAGTAATGGCATTAGTTCTTCTTTAAGTGTCTTGTAAAATTCAGCAGTGAAGCCATCTGGACCTGGGCTTTTCTTTGTCGGTAAATATTTTATTACATTATCAATTTCACTCATTGTAATTGGGGTGTTTAGAATTTCTATATCTTCTTCATTTAACTTTGGCAATTTGTATGTATCTAGGAATCTGTCCATTTCTTCTGTGTTTTCCATTTTAGTGGAGTAGACATTCTCGAAGTAGGTATAGATGATCCTCTGGATTTCTGTTGGATCTGTTGTGACTTCACCTTTTTCATTCTCAATTGCATGGATTTGTGCCTTTTCTTTCCTTTTATTGATAAGGTTAGCTAAAGGTTTATCGATTTTATTTATTCTTTCAAAAAACCAACTCTTTGATTCATTGATTTTTTTGTATTTTTCTCTTAGTCTCCATTGCATTGATTTCTGCCCTGATCTTTATAATTTCCTCTCTTGTACGAGTTTTGGATTCGTTATGCTCTTCTTTTGCTAGGAGTTTGAGGCTCTGCATTAGGTTATTTATCTGAGTTCTCTCTGTTTTCCTAATATGGGCATTCACTGCTATGAATTTCCCACATAGAACTGCTTTCATTGTGTCCCATAGATTCCTGTATGTTGTACTGGCATTTTCATTTACTTGTAGAAACTGTTAGTTTCTTCTTTAATTACTTCTGTGACCTTTTGGTTGTTCAAGAGGGTGTTATTCAGTTTCCATGTGTTTGTTGGGGTTTTGCAGTTTCTTATGTTATTGATCTCCAATTTTATTGCACTGTGGTCTGATAATATACAGGAGGTAATTTCAGTTCTTTTACATTTACTTAGACATGTTCTATGAGCTAGCATCTGGTCTATTGTGGAGAATGACCCATGTGCAGCTGAAAACAATGTGTATTCTGATTTTTGTGTGTGGAACTCTCTGTAAACATCTATTCAGCCCATTTGTTCAATAGCTTGGTTCAGTTCTAGAATTTCCTTGTTAACTGTTTGCCTAGATGATCTGACTATTTGTGATAGTGGGGTATTGAGGTCCCCTACTACAATTGTGCTAGTGTTTATTCAGTTTTTTATGTCTATTAATATTTGTTTTGTATAGTTGGTGGCATTCGTATTTGGTGCATATATGTTTAGGATTGTCATATCTTCCTCTTGGATTGTTCCCTTCACAAGGATGTAGTGACCATCTTTGTCTCCCTTAATTAGTTTTGGTTTGAAATCTACTTTGTCTGCAAATACGATTGCGACCCCTGCTTTCTTCTGGGTTGCTATGGCATGGAGAATTGTTTTCCATCTTTATACTGTCAGTCTATGAGTTTTTTTTGAGATAGGTGTGTTTCTTGTATAGAGCATACTGTTGCATTTTCCTCTTTAATCCATTCTGCCAGTCTATTTCTTTTGATTGGTCAATTGAGGCCATTAACATTGATGGTTATAATTGATACATATTGTTTTATCCTTGTCATGATGTTTTACTTTTGTTGGCTCTTTTATTTCTTATTTTTTCTGGCTTTCCCTTTAGTGTCTTACCTTGCCTCATGGCTTCCCTCTGTTGGGCCACATGGAGTTGTGGTCTTCATTGCTTTTTTCTAGGCTATTGTTTAGAATTGCTTGTAGTGCTGGTTTGGTGTTCATGAAATTTCTCAGGTGTTCTTTGTCATGGAAGTATCTAATTTCCCCATTGATTTTGAAAGATAATTTTGCTGGATACAACAGTCTAGGTTGGAAGTTATTTTCTTTTAGAACTTGAAATACTTCACTCCAGGCTCTCCTTGATTTGAGGGTTTGTGTTGAGAAGTCTGCTGTGATTTAAATGGGCTTTCCTTTGTAGGTGATTTGTTTCTTTTCTCTAACTGCTTGTAGGATTTTGTTTTTCCATTGGGTTTCTGGGATCTTGACTATTATATGTCTAGATGTAGATTTTTTTTGATCATGGCTAGTTTGAGTTCTGTATGCCTCACTTATCTGTATGTCCAATTCTCTACCTCTGTCTGGGAAGTTTTCCACTACTACTTCTGTGAACCATTTTTTTATGTCAATTGTGCTTTCTCCTGTATTTTCATGGACTCCTATCAGTCTTATGTTATTCTTCTTTGCATCATCTAGCAGCTGTTAGATTGATTTCTCATGGTCCCTTACTATTTTTAAGAAATCTCTATTTTTATGGTCTCTAACCACGATCCTATCTTCTATACCTGATATTCTATCTTCAGATTCCCTTAATCTGCTGTGGATACTTTCAATGGAGTTTTTGATCTCCTCAATATCTGTTTGAATCTGCTTCATGGATTCCATTTCTTTCTTATGTTGAGTGATCATGGTTTCCATTTCTTTCTTATGGTGGGTATTCATGGCTTCCAGCATGTTTCTGAGCTCTTCTATTTTTTTATCTGTTTCTGTTCTAGATCCTCTAATCACGTCTTTCACTCTGCTCACCATCTCTGAGGATATCTGGGAGATTATTTCTGCTTCGAATTTTTCTAGGACCTCATTCATCTGTTTTGTTACTTCCTGTGCTATCAGTTCAGGGTATCCAGGTGGTTGGTTATGGGACTTTTCCATCTCATTTCCCCCACGATTTACCCTTGGTGGGGTGGAAGTCTGAGTTTGTGCCCTGCTTAAATGTCTTCTCATTTTGGATTTTGGTACTGTCCTTGGTTTAACTCCTGGGTTGAGAGTTTGAAATTGCTTATTGTAGGTATCTTTGTTGCTTGTAATTAGAACCCTTACGGAATGATGGCTTCTCAGAGTTGTCTTCCAGATATAGCTGGTCTTTAAGTTTTGAGTCTCTAATGACTCTAAGGCTATCTCATTTTCCTTAAACTAGCAAGGTTCATTGACTAGATCAATAACAACACCTTAGCCCAAGTGACACAATCAGCAACACCATTGCATCAAGTACATCTTCAAAAATGACATTTTGTGGTAGTTATTAATCTATCACCTTTAGCTGTGTGAATTAAATCAAGATTGAGGACCAACCCAACATATAGTGAATAAACTCTTCAATATAACAACTATACCCTTTGGTATGGGGAGTTAGAAGGGGTTGGGGAGGGAGGGATAGATGGGAAAAAGGATAGGGGAAGGTTAGCAGTGTGGCCAGAGGACACAGATGAGAAGGAAAAAGAGAATAATAGGAAAATAAAGACAAACTCTGAATGAGGACCAAAACAGGGACAAAAAGGGAAGATGAAGAATGTGGGAGAGCAAGAGAGTGAATTTAAGAGAGAGAAAAAGTAAAGAGAAAAGAAAGAAGAAAATAAAAAAAAGGAGAGAAAAACAAATACTTGCAAAGAGTAGGGAAAAAGTTAAAGATAAGAGAAGCAAAAGAAAAGAAAAGAGAAAAAAACAAATTAGTAATACTAATTTTGGGAATAAAAAATAACAGTGAAGATGAAGGGCCTCTTTCAGGGTATGTCTCTACTGTCACAATAGACAACGTGGGTAGCAGTGTGTAGATATGTCAATGAGTTTTAGCAAACTAGTTGCAGACCCATGAGATTCAGGCAGATTTCTGGCTGCAAGTCCCAAGTTGAGCTCCCTGTCCTCCTGTAGGGTTGAACTCTGCAGAGTTGTATTGCAGGTTCCAGCTGCCCTTCCCCTGAAGATAGTCCCGGTCCTGATGGGAGGTGAAGATGACTCCAACTTACTCAGTACAGTGGTCTGGTGGTCCGGTGTCCTGTGTGACTTTGTAGTGTGGAACCCGGTGGCTGTACAGAGGAGCGGGTGGGGAGGGGAGTATCCAGTGGATTCCTGCCAGGGGGCAGGCTGATTCGGCACATTCTGTGTGACTCACAATGTTGCTATGGCGTCTACAGACCTGCCTGTCTGCCTATTGCTCATTTAAAAATAATTTTTAATTTTTTTGTTCATTGTTTGGATTATTTTTTGATTGATTTCCTATTGAGTGTTTTGAGTTTCTTGTATTCTGGATATTAATACCTTCTCTGATGAATACAGTAGTTTGAAAATATTTTCTACCATACTGTAGGTCATCTCTTCACTCTGTTGATTCCTTTACCTTGCAGAAGCTTTTTAGTTTGATGTAATCCTATTTGTCTATTTTTGCTTTTGATTCCTGTATTTTGGGGGTCTTCTAAAAATGCTTGCTTATTTCAATGTCTTTCAATGTTTCCCCTATGTTTTCCTCTACTAAACTCATAGTTTCAGGTCTTACATTTAGATTTTTAGTTCATTTTGAGTTAATTTTTGTAACTCGTGAGAAAGAGTTTAGTTTCATTTTTCTGCATATGAGGGAGTAGATTATTCTTTTCCATTAATTTGTCTTTAGGTTTTTATTCCAATATTATTTTAAAAATTAGTTAATGTAGTATATGATACAGTGTTTTCTTTTTCAAATATTTACTTGCTATTATTCTGTGATTGTTGCGTACGGGTCCTTGAAATAATTTTGTCAGCAAACAAAAATTCCCTTCTGATAATTTTCAGGGTTTTTTTTTTCCTACTACATTTTACTAGTGTTTTCTCACTAGTTTCAAGTATTATAATTTCCTCCTTCAAATAACCTGCACTCTAACTAAATTGGATTTTTGGCATAGTCTTGCTTTTGTACTCTAATACATTTACTCATTCTCTTTCTTTATCTGTACCTATTGAAATTTTACCGATGCTTTAAGGCTTATTTCAAAATCACTTTCTGATCTCCGGTTAAGCCTTTTACTGAACAGCTATACCACTCTTCCTATGTAACATCTTTCCTAGTAAAAACTAGCACAGTGACTAGAATCTCTACATTTGGTATAATGTGTTGTGGGACTGTGAATGCCAACATGATGAGTACAGATTTTTTTTGTTGGTATGATTGCCAACTGTGACATCATTATTGTATATTTTAAGAGAAGTGTATGTGTTGTATCTTGAACTTATATCTTGAAGTCCTGCCAAAACTTAATGTGCTCATATGTGGGGCTTTTGAGAGTGATTGGATAGTGTTTGCAATAACTGGATTAGTCCACTGATTGGTTTAGCATATTTCTGGGTGTGGATAATGGGAAAACGCATCTTTGGGACTGAGTGGCACAGACCAACAGGCTTTTAGCCTGGATTAGATGAAAAGGGAATGAAAGAAGGCTTTCATCTTCCTGCCTCCTGCCTACCATGCTATTAATTCTTTATCCTCTGCCATGCTGCTCTGCCTTGGAGCCAGCAGATTATGGACTGAAACTTCTACAAACTGTGAGCAAAAATAAACCTTTCCTCCTTTAACTTGAAGATATTGAGTGTTTTGTCCCAGCAATAACAAAGTAACTAAGACACAATGTAATCAGATTTTCGCAGTAATAAGGATTAAAATATGAGTGAATATAGATAATTTTGATATGAAAAAGTCTATGTTCATTACTCTTGAGTTTTTCTCACAGGATGTTAATAATTTTACTACCCTTGGGGGTACCTTTTGTTTTTATAAGCAACCTACTTCATAAAACGTTTTAAAAAGCTATCTTCAAGTTCTATACAAATTAAACATGAAGATTCTTTTCCTTTCTAATTCAGTACTATTCACAAGTATGACTCTCAGTTCAATACTTACACCCTAGAAGGTATTCTTTATTACAGAATCTATTTGCAAATTACCAGAGGTAATATACATTTTAATTGGATCCCTGTTATCTATCTGAAAACTGCAAATGAAATAATTACTTAACATTCTGCTTCTAAGATTTTTTCCATTTTTATTGACTAAATTCTAATTTTACAATTAAAAAGTTCAACACTTATCAGCAATTATGAATCTAAAAATAAAGTCTAATGATGTAATATAGAAGTGGTGTGGAAATATAATGAGTGGTTAATTAAGAGATAATGCCAATAGTACTGAATGGTGTCATAGGATACTCATCTTTTGGCACAAGTATTAAGGTTAAGGAAAGTCACTTTTATTATTATTACCTAAATTCTTTTATTGGTACATTTTAGGTATACAACACATTTATATTTCTCATTGGGAACTTGTACCTTTACATGATACACTTTGGTTCTTATTTTTTCCCCATTCCTAGCCCTCTCTTCACCCCCTCCACCCTTCCCTATTTACAAAGACTTTGTTTCCTTTTTCTCCATTTCTCATCATTTTTTCTTTCCCTTCTTTCCTTTCCTCTGCCCCTCCAACTACCCCTAGCCCTTTGGAACATTTCTTTGTGTTTTGCATTATCAATTATTCATTCTAATCTTTGGTACATTTTAGGTATACAATATAATGACATTCATCATTGGAAATTTGCACCTATATATAATCTCTCTTGGTTCTTATTTTTCACTCTTGCCAAGCCTTCCCTTCAATGCCTCCATCCCTGCCTATTTACAAAGATTTTGTTTCCAGTTTTCCACTTTCTCATATTAATTCCATTCCCTTCTTTCCTTTCCCCTACCCCTCCCACTTCCCCTTGCCTTGGCCCCTTTTCTTCCTATTTCACATTATCTATTATAATTTTTAGTCCTTATTTACACTTTCAGTTTCTCATGCTAGAGAAACTATTCAGTATTTACACACATGTGTCCTATTTATTTCACTTGAGTATCACCTCAATGTGCATCCACTTAGCTATAAATATCTCTAATTTCTCATTTTTTGTGGCTGAGTAGTACTCCATTTTATTTTAAAAAACACATTTACTTTATCCAGTTTCCAGTTCATGGGCATTTGGGCTATTTCGAAGTTTTAGCTATTAAAAAATTGTGCTGCTATGAACATTGGTGCACATATATCACTGTGGTATGATTCTTTTAATTCTTTGGGGAAGATACCCAGTAGTGGAATAGTGGGGTCAAATGTGACTTCCAGTCCTAGTTCTTTGAGGTATCTCCATACTGATTTTAAAAGTGCTTGCACCAGTCTACACTCCCACCAGCAGTGGAGCAGGGTTCCTCTTTCTCTGTAGCCCCACAGTATTTGTTATTGGTTGATATCATGATAGTAGCCATTCTTTCTGGAGTGAGGTAGAATCTCAGCATTGTTTTCATTTGCATTCCTCATATGACCAGTGATGTTGAACATTTTTTCATGTATTTATTTGCTATTTCTACTTCTTTGTCTGAGAAATGTCTGTTCATTTCAGATGCCCATTTTTGGATTGGGTCTTTAAATTTGGGAGGTCTGATTTTTTTTTTTTAGTTCTTTTATTGGTATATTTTAGGTACACAATTTGTTTACATTTATCATTGGGTGTTTGTACCTGTATATGATATATCTTGGTTCTTATTTTTTCCCCCATTACCTGTGCACCCTTCACCCACTCTGTTCTTCCCTATTTACATAGATTTCATTTCCTTTTTTTTTACTTTTCTCATAATTTTTCCTTTCCCTCTTTTCCTTTCCCCTTCCCCTCCCTTCATTCCTTCATCTTTGGACATTTTGTCCTATTTTAAATTATCAAATACTCATTTGAATAATTTTAAACCTTGTTTACACTCTGATCTTTTTAAGTTCTTTATAGATTCAAGATAGTAGACCTTTGTCTGAGGAACAGCAGGTGAAGATTTTTTCCCACATTGTGGATTGTCTCTTCACACTGGTGGTAGTTTCTCTTGCTGTGCAGAAGCTTTTTAATAAGAAGAGATCCCACTTGTTGATTGTTTGTGATGGTTCACAGGCAACTGAGCTTTTGTTCATAAAATCTTTCCCTATACCAACATCTTCAAGAGTTCTACCTAACATTTTTTCCAGTTGGTTCAGCGTTGCTATTTCAATATTTAGATCTTTAATCCATTTTGATATTACTTTAGTACATGGCAAGAGATATAGGTCTAGTTTTAATCTTTGGCAAGTTGAAACCCAATTTTTGTATGCACCATATTTTAAAGAGTCTATCTTTCCTCCAGTGAGGGTGTTTGGCTCTCTTATCAAAGATGAGATGACTGTGTCTGGAGTTGAGTCTGCATCTTTTAATCTGTTCCACTGGTCCTCAGGTATGTTTCTTTGCAGTACCTTGCTGTTTTTATCACAGTAGCTTTGTAGTACAGTTTCAAGTTGGGGATTGTGATACCCTCTGCCATGTCTCTGTTACCTAGAATTGCTTTTGCTATTGTGGGTCTCTTCTTGTTCCAAATGAATTTTTGGACTGTTTTCTCCAGGTCTGTGAAGTATGCTGCTGGGATCTCAATTGGAATTGCATTGAATCTGTATAGCAGTTTTGGAAGTATGGCCACTTTCACTATATTGATCCTACCTTCAAAGGAGCAGGGGATGTCTGTCCATTTTCTGATATCATCTTCATCTCTCTTTTCAGAGGGCTTTAGTTTTCAGAGAAGAGGTCTTTGATTTCTTTCATTAGTTTGATTCCTAGGTATTTCATTTTTTTGGATGCTATTGTGAAAGGAATTATTTGCCCTATTTCTCTCTCAGTGAGTCTATTATTCATGTAGAGGCAAGCTATTGATTTTTGTGTGTTGACCTTGTATCCACTACTTTAGTGATTTTGGTTATTAAGCCTAGAAGACTTTTGGTGGAGTTCTTGGTGTCCTCTATGTAGAGGATCATGTCATCTGCAAATAATGACAATTTGACTTCTTCATTTCCTGTCTTTATTCCTTTTATTTCTTTCTCTTGTCTAATTGTTGTGGCTAATGTTTCCAGAACTATATTGAACAAGAGTGGTGATAGTGGACATCCTTGTTTTGTTCTTGATTTTAGTGTGAAGGATTTCAGTTTTTGACCATTTGGTATGATCCTGGCTGTTGGTTGTTCATAGATGGCTTTTATCAGTTGGAGGTAGAGACCATCTATTCCAATTTTTTGTAGGGTTTTTATCATAAATGCGTGTTGGATTTTGTCAAATGCTTTTTCTGCATCTATGGAGATAATCATATGGTTTTTGTCCTTGACTCTATTGATGTAGTGTATTACATTGATTGATTTGCATGTGTTGAACCATCCCTGCATCCCTGGGATGAATCCCACTTGATCAGGGTGTATGATCTTCATGATGATTTTCTGCATTCTGTTTGCCAGTATCTTATTAAGGATTTTTGCATCTATATTCATTAGTGAGATTAGCCTATAGTTCTTTTCGGTTGGGTCTTTCTCTGCTTTGGGGATCAAGGTGATGCTTGCTTCCAGGAAAGAATTTGGGAGTATTGCTTCCCTTTCGATTTCATTGAAGAGTTTAAACAGTAGTGGCAGCAGTTCCTCTCAAAATGTCTTGTAGAATTCAGCGTTGAAGCCATCAGGGCCTGGGCTTTTCTTAGTTAAGTTTTTAATTATGTTTTCAATTTCATTGATTGATACTGGGTTGTTTAGAATTTTTAGGTCTTCTTCATTCAACTTTGGTGATTCATATATATCTAGGAATCTGTCCATTTCTTCTGTGCTTTCCTTCGTATTGGCATATAGGTTCTGGAAGCAGGTATTGATGATCCTCTGGATTTCTGCTGGGTCTGTTGTAATTTCACCCTTTTCATTCCTAATTGCATGGATTTGGGCCTTTTCTTTCCTTTTTCTGATAAGGTTGGCTTAGGTATTGTCAATTTTGTTGATTCTTTCAAAGAACCAACTCTTATTTTCATTGAATTTTTGTATCATTTTCTTAGTCTCCACTGCATTCATTTCTTCTCTGATCTTTATAATTTCCTCCCTTGTATAATCTTTGGGTTTGTCCTGCTGTTCTTTTACTAGAAGCTTGAGGTTCAGTATCAGGTTCTTCAATTAGGCTCGTTCTGTTTTCCTAACATGTGTATTTGTTAAGGGATATGTAAAATGGCTACAGGCAATAACACCATCCCTAGATAAGGAAATGCCTGCAGCATTTCTTAACCACAACTCCCCCACACTTGAATTGGGTCAGATGTCTAAACAAATAAAACAATTACCATGCCTTCCTAGCAAAAGTACATGTAGACCTGAAGCTTCCTATAAATCACATTGATAGAAAAAGTTTTAAGTAGCTTAGTAGATTGAATATGAAGGTAATTGTAGAAGCAAAATAAGTAATTTATTCCTTTAAGATTTGCTTTTTTTTTTATTGCTCTTGATGTTTAAGGTGTTAACCAGTAATTTAATTATAGATAGCATTTTAACCTAACAAAGTTGCCAATGCCTAAGTGAATTTACAATGTATATGTGCCTATCTTGTGTCTGTGACTTGTAAGTAGGAACCTGAATTGCATTTACACATCAAAGACCAGAAGGAAGGAGATAGTCACTAACAAAAGTATAAAGAGAAGAGACTAACAAAAGAGGGGG